>NC_053028.1:211991690-212160001 GCF_003073215.2 Triticum urartu | reverse complement strand
TCCTAACTCACCAACCATGCATCACATCTAAAAACATTATATATGTAACTTGCTTAGATTTTCGTCTAGTTTCATAATATGCCACTTTCATGCATGTTAAAAATGTTTAAAAGGCTGTTTGTGTAATTTTGCTCATATGCCATGTGAAAATGCTTTATTTCATAACTAAATAACCGTAGGTCCAAATTTAATAAACTTTATATGGAAATGGGGTAGAAAAATGCATAGATTAACATGGTAGCACTACTTTGCATGTTTAACAACTCTAAAATATGGTTTAGGGCATAATAGTACCAAATCTAAAATTTGCATGTGGGGGTTTGCATGTGGGGGTTTACCGGAATTGTTGTTTGATGTTTCCGGCCTCATTTAAACTTGCCTAGATAGGTAGTTTTATTATGCTTCACCTCTTGCCATGTTTACCAACATTTAATATTGTTGAGTACATAAACGGGGGAGAACTAAATAAGTCATGTGGTGTTTCATCAATATGCAACTCATTGCATATTGAGCTCCACTTAACTTGTAGTATTGCTTGTGCACTTTGCATGCCTCTTTAAACCGGACATGCATCATACTTGGTTGTGCATAATGCCATGTTTATGTGATGGTTGTTTACTATGTTGCTTGCTTCTTTCCGGGTTGCTTCTCTCGTTAGCTTCGGTTTCATTCCGGAGTTGTGAGGATCCGTTCGACTACGTTGGTTCGTCTTCTTCTTGGACTCGTTCTTCTTCCTTGCGGGTCTCAGGCAAGATGACCATACCCTCGAAATCACTTCTATCTTTTCTTGCTATTTGTTCGCTCTATCGCTATGTCGCGCTACCCACCACTTTTTTATCATGCCTCCCATATTGCCATGTCAAGCCTCTAACCCACCTTCCTAGCAAACCGTTGTTTGGCTATGTTACCGCTTTGCTCAACCCCTCTTATAGCATTGCTAGTTGCAGGTGAAGCTGAAGTTTGTTCCATGTTGGAACATGGTTATGTTGGGACATCACAATATCTCTTATTTTAATTAATGCATCTATATACTTGGTAAAGGGTGGAAGCTCGGCCTTATGCCTGGTATTTTGTTCCTCTCTTGCCGCCCTAATTTCCGTCATACCGGTGTTATGTTCCTTGATTTTGCGTTCCTTACACGGTTGGGTGTTATAGGAACCCCTTGATAGTTCGCTTTGAATAAAACTCCTCCAGCAAGGCCCAACCTTGGTTTTACATTTGCCTAACAACCTAAGCCTTTTTTCCTTGGGTTTCCGGAGCCCGAGGGTCATCTTTATTTTAACCCCCCCCCCCCAGGCCAGTGCTCCTTTGAGTGTTGGTCCAACCTGTCAACCGCCGGTGGCCACCAGGGGCAACTCTGGGCTGGCCTACATGAAGTTTGGACAATCCGGTGTGCCCTGAGAACGAGATATGTGCAGCTCCTATCGGGATTTGTCGGCACATTCGGGCGGCTTTGCTGGTCTTGTTTTACCATTGTCAAAATGTCTTGTAACCGGGATTCTGAGACAGATCCGGTCTTTTTGGGAGAAGGAATATCCTTCGTTGACCGTGAGAGCTTGTGATGGGCTAAGTTGGGACTCCCTTGCAGGGTATAAACTTTCGAAAGCCGTTCCCGCGGTTATGTGGTAGATGGGAATTTGTTAATGTCTGGTTGTAGAGAACTTGACACTTGACTTAATCTAAAATGCATCAACCGCGTGTGTAGCCGCGATGGTCTCTTTCCGGCGGAGTCCGGGAAGTGAACACGGTTCTTGTGTTATGCTTGAACGTAAGTAGTTTCAGGATCACTTCTTGATCACTTCTAGTTTCACGACCGTGCGTTGCTTCTCTTCTCGTTCTTATTTGCGTATGTTAGCCACCATATATACTTAGTGCTTGCTGCATCTCCACCTCATTACCTTATCCTACCCATAAGCTTAAATAGTCTTGATCTCGTGGGTGTGAGATTGCCGAGTCCTCGTGACTCACGGATACTTCCAAACAGTTGCAGGTGCCGATGATACCAGTGCAGGTGACGCAACCGAGCTCAAGTGGGAGCTCGATGAAGATCTTGATCATTGTTTTTTGTGTTTTCCGGTTGATCAGTAGTGGAGCCCAGTTGGGACGATCGGGGATCTAGCATTTGGGTTGTTTTCCTTTATTTTGGTTCCATAGTCGGACCTTTGAGTGTATTTGGATGATGTATGAATTATTTATGTATTGTGTGAAGTGATGATTGTAAGCCAACTCTTTATCCCTTTTTTATTCAGTACATGGGATTGTGTGAAGATTACCCCACTTGCGACTAAACCACCATGCAATTATGCCTCTAAGTCATGCCTCGACACGTGGGAGATATAGCCGCTTCGTGGGTGTTACAGAACATGTGTGCCCCCATGTTTGGTTTTGATAATTGATGACAATCTCAATTGACTAATAGTTGCCATGAGTTATATTCGTAGGATTTGTCCATAAGAATTTCTTGAAATCCATTTGTTGGTTTCAAGGAGTTTTTGTGTTGACCAAGATGTTGTTCAAGGAATTATCCAAAGATTGGTCATAGAGAAGACATGATACAGGGTTTATCAAGACTAAGTCAAAGTGTGATTCAAGTTGATCAACACATAAAGCGTACAAGATGTACCGAGAGGGATCAAGTGATCTCATGGTATGGTAAGCATTGTCCATTACGCTCTGTGTACTAACCCATGGTCTACGTGAGAGTTCTATGTGGGGTTAGGTATGTTTCCATGGGTTTGCATCAAGAGCAAGATCTCATACAACCCATGGAGGATGACATCAAGTGGTGATCATCATCAAGGTTGCGATGTGCAAGTTCAAGTAGTGTATCGCGAAGAGATCACGTTCTTGAAGCTTGCCGTCAATTGTGGTGACAATGGACTTGTGAAGATGCGCCGAAGAGTGGATCGTCCATAGTGGAGTATGGGGAGCAATCAAGTAGTCTTCATTGAGCCAACGCAATCAAGAAAGGTGGTCCAACTTGAGGAAGTCAAGATCTTCACCATCTAGTTGAAGTGGGCTTTGTGCAAAGCAAATGAGTGCCCTTGATAGGTTTTCTATGTTACCGCTCGCATGGTGGTAGTTGGGAGATCAGGTTATAGGATCGATCGTCGTACTATCAAGGGGGGCTCTCAAGTTATTAGCTTGTCCGTGTTGTTCGTAGAGAGCTCAAACCATTGCATTCTTGCATCATCTTTCTTGGTTCTTGTTTGGTGTTTCTCTTTGTGAGTTTTAGAGCTTATGGTCATCTTCATGACAAGCTCGAATTCATCGAAAACGGAGTTTGTATGCATCTTCTGTGATGTTTTTGATGTTGGAGTTTTTGACGATTCTTCATTCATAGAGGTTTCACATCTCTATATCTTAGGCATACTCCATATGCCTCTTCTTACTATAACCGTGATTCCTGAAGGCGAGCAGTATTGCCGCTTGTAAGCGGCAGTACCGCGGCCCAGTGCCGCGCGTAGTACCGCTGCTTTTAGGGATGTGATTTTTCGTGTCGGGTTGCGCGGCAGTGGAACGGTAGTACTGCTTGAAAGCGGTAGTACTGCCCGTGCACTACCGGCCCACTTCCGCTCCCCTCCAGGACCCTGCGTGCTCCCAGCGGTTGTAGAGCGATAGTGGGTGTGCGGCACTACCGCCTGTAAGTGGTAATATGCTCTGCCTCACCCCACCTGTCCTGCTCTGCCTCATTCGTGCCTGAGCTGCAACCCCAGCGGCAGTACCATTGGGGGAGTAGTAGTACCGCTCCGGCAGTACTACTGGCTAATGGTCTCGCACCATTGCACTACCGCTCCCCTGAATCTCATCTCTTGAGCTCGTGTTCTTTCCCCATTGTTGACCTTTTTCGAGCTTGCTATCTCTCAATTCCTCCAATGATTCTTGCTAATTCTTGAGGAAAAAGAGAGAGGATATCTAGATCTATGTTTTCACCAATCACTTTCTCCTATATGCGAGGGGAACCCCTTGCATCTAGATCTTGGAGTTCTTGATGTTCTCCTTCTTGTTCTTCCTCTCATTTTTCTTCATAGCTTTCGTTGCTTTGGTGGGATTTGAGAGTGAGGGACTTGGGCACTCTGTGTGCTCTTGTCATTGCATTAGTTTGAGTTCTCCACGGTGATATGTGAAAGTGAAGTTTGAGAAGCTTTTTACTCTTGGGTGCTTGGTACCCTAGAGCTTGTTCCTCTTGGGTGCTTGGGCGCCCTAGACGGTTGGTGGTGCTTCAGAGCTCAAGCATTGTGGTGTAAAGCTTCAGGCAAGCATCGGATCTCCAATTAGGTTGTGGAGATCGCCCCAAGCAATTTGTACGGGTTCCGGTGACCGCCCCCAAGGGTTGCCAAAGTGTATGGCTTCGGTGACCACCCCCAATGGTTGCCATTTGTACGGGTTCGGTGATCGCCCTCAAGGGTCCCTTAGTGGAATCACGACGTCTTGCATTGTGCGAGGGCACAAGGGGATTACGGCGGCCCTAGTGGCTTCTTGGGGAGCATTGTGCCTCCACACTGCCCCAAATAGAGATTAGCATCCGCAAGGGTGTGAACTTCAGGATACATCGTCGTCTCTGTGTGCCTCGGTTATCTCTTACCCGAGCCCTTTACTTATGCACTTTACTTTGTGATAGCCATAGTGTTTTATGTTATATATCTTGCTATCACATAGTTGTTTATCTTGCTTAGCATAAATTGTTGGTGCACATAGGTGAGCCTAGTTGTTTTAGGTTTTATGTTTGACAAATCAAACACTAGTTTTATTCCGCATTTGTCAAGGCTAAATCATAATTATTTTAAAGCGCCTACTCACACCCTTCTTCTAGGCGACTTCCACGATCTTTCACTGAGTTCACAGTATAGTTCTTTCATGTAACCTTGAACGTGGTATAATTCATGGCACCCACACTTTCCACCTTTTTACCATGACTTCTCTAGTTGAAAATATACCACGGTTAGTTGAAACAGTACTAGGAGCATGTCTGCTTCAAACTCCGACATCTACCAGACTTTTCATTATAAATTGTGGCAGGCATAAAACATGACAAAGAAATTGGTCGCAACGGGTTTAGCGGAGCTTAGGAAACTTTTCGATAATAGTGAGTCAATGGCTTATTTGGTCCAAAGGTAGGAGATAACTCTGGTTTTTTTACTCCGCATATAAGATTTGTCTAAAGTTTGATTAACTTCATAGAAAAAATATACCCTATCCATTTCAAAATATAGTGATTCCTCTATTCTCATGCTTCAACTTTGACTATAAATTTAACCAACGAGACCGACTGTGGCGGGAGCAAAAGTTATACCAGTGAATTCGTATTCAAAAGAAGTTTTTAATTATATAATCTATTCTCCCGCCGCAGTCGGTCTCGTTGGTTAAATTTATGGTCAAAGTTGGACCTCGGGAAGCGCGGGCTAAATTTTGGAATGGAGGGAGTATCAACATTCACAATATAAAATCATCATCGTTAGATGCATCATGAATTTAATTTTTATATTGTATAACTTTAAAACTGTAGATGTTGATATTTTTTACTATAAATATGGTTAAAATTTATAGAACTCTGACTCCAGACAAATCTTATATGCGGAGTGAAAAGGACTAGAGAGATTACTAGAAACCATATCAAATATACTTTTTTGTAAATCATTAAGTCCAATCACATGGTTTTTTCCTTAATTTTATCTCACGACAACTATGGCATGCACTGTTTTGACAGTTGTTTTTCCCACAAAAAACTATAGCATGCACCCAGTATTTTGGAAAAAAATACTTGAGTTTTGTAGTGGCGCAATCCAGAATCTTCAATTATGCATTCATTAGATTTTACTTAACAAAGGATTCGGCATGTTCATGATATTCAATTCCTACTCTCTTTATTCTAATCCCGCGTGTTTTTACATCATGTAAATCATACATCACAAGAACGTCAAAAGTGGGAGAGTGGACTGCCATGACCGTTGTAAAATTAGCAGGAGGTAGCTATGAACCAAATATGACTAAAATGATGCTAATTGATTGTTCTTGTGAATGGAATTACCCATTGGGTCTAGAGTCCCATTGCACCTGAACTGGATTTCTATTAAAGAGTTGAAAATTTCCGAAACTTTTTTTGACGAACATGACTTAGACTAATACTTGTGTGAAAAATTTGATGAAGAAATGATTTATGTGGCATTTTGGGCGATGAAAAAGAAAATCGGTACTACCTCCGTCCCAATATATAAGATGTTTTTGCAATTCAAATTTGAGCTCTTTTTTTGAGCAAAAATTGCATGCCCTCCTTCAAGCTGGGTTTGGCTTTTTTAATGATCATTGCGAAGTGTTACTTCAAACTATCTATGCAGTGTCCCAAATTTTTGTGCTGCTGATCAAATATGATCCCATTATTGTGTGTCCATATACTCCAACATCTAGCTAGGAGACATTCCTTGAAGCATGACAAATTCAGTCTCTGTTTTGCCTCCATTAGCATATCTATGCAACTCATATCAGTGTTCCATTCTATCCCCATGGATATCCAAAAATCCTGACTAAAATCACAAGAGAAAAACAGATGGATTTAATCCTCATTGGGCTCTTGTTCACAGAGAACACATCTGGAATTCTCACTAAAAAAATCTTCCTGGTCAGAAGATCTCTGGTGTTTAATCTGTCTTGGATTAAAAGTCAGAAGAAGAATTTTATGCTGATTTCCAAATCCATTTGAAGGACTTGCGTGCATATGGTAGATTCCTACAAATTTCAAGATAAATTCGTTTGGTGGAATACTTGTTGTTAGGCCAATAGAAGTTCCATGTATCATTTGTTATGTTCCTGGTTATTAACTGCTGAGAGTTTCTAGCAGTTGAATGCTTTGCTGGACATCAATTGAGGACATAGGCAGGTGAAACATCTCATATATATCATTATCAGCATGTTGTATTGCTTGTGCCACAGAAATGTTTTGATCTTTGGCAAAAGAGAATAAACTGAGGATATTTGGTGATAAGTGGCACATCTTGCCTTTTTTGAAAAGAAAGATAACCCCCGGCATCTGCATCAATTGATGCATGTAGCCATATATTAAATAAAAACATAACAGGTCTTAAGGTCCAAAGAGACTCATAAACTGAGCAGTAGTAGAAAGAAAAAGGCACATCTTGCCATTTATCCTGCCACACTAGTATATAAAAACGTCTAATATTTTGAGACTATAAAAACATCTAGCCATTTGAACTATAAAAAACATTTTATATTTTGAGTTGAATTTAAGAAAAATACTATGAGAGTCATTCCTTCACTAAACTGTCACACAGGTATTACACTAGGTCATGTTTTGTTACACAAAAGTTTTTAAGAAAAATGACTCTTAATTAAAAAAATTAGAAAAATGATTTTACAAATCGGGTGCATTGACCATGTTCCAAAGATCCGCGTCGAATTACTTTTTTTTCCTTCCAATTACTAATTAACTAGATTGTACAGCATAGAGCAACGGCTTCAAACCCTAAGAGGGATAATCGGAATTGAATTTGGCATGAGCGATGTGATGCTGAAAGTAACAAAGTGCGGCGACGGTCATGATTAATTTAGGTTATCTCCGATGCTAAAAATCAGATGATGTGAGAGCAAGGAAAGAACTTCCATGCCTGCCCAAGCGTGAAAACTCACTCGCACGCGGTTGCTGACACGGGTGAGTAAACGTCACTCGGGTTTTTCCTTTCTGACCGCGGTTAATCGTCACTCTATGACGAGCTGAGCTTCAGAGCTCGCAAAGTCTCACGCAAAAATCAAAGACAGGGTTGTATGGCGGATCACGCAAAGGGATCCGGGTGATGGACCGACGGCGCGTGAGATCAAAACGGACACCGCAAGGTCAATCATGGGCGTGATCTGGGCGAGAGCGACGCGCGCCGCACGGACGGAGCACGGAGCCACAGAGGGCACAAGTGGTCGGCCCGGGGGAGATGAACCGTGAACGGGCGGCGGCGTCCTCCATGCGTGCACTTGCATAGCTGGACGGTGCGGTCGCCAAACCCCTGCGGCCTCGTTCGGCGTGAACTGAAGGCCGACTCGCGCAGGCCAGCCGCCCGAGAAAACGTCCGGCACGCATCATAAGGGCAGCTTGGACGTGGGTTACCAAATTGCCCTTAAATGTTTGGATCAAACAGTTTAAACACTTTTTGTCATTCAAACGGGAGTCATCAAATGTCCACAGACTCAACCTTGGACCCCTCACCACAAACTTATATTTTACTCTCCCTCCTTTTTGCAAAACCATGCTTCAGCTCCTCTAAGCATATTAATTTTTTCTTAAATCAAATTCATAAACTTTGACTAAGTATATACTCCCTCCGTTCCAAATTACTTGTCGAGTAATTTGGAACGGAGGGAATAGAAAAATAGTACTCACCAAGACTTGTGGCTAGTCATTTTGTTTTGTGTTTGGGGATTCATCTGATCATTCTATCTGCGTGCCAAATCATCGATAACTCTCAATCTCCTGTTTTCTTCCCGTTGACAAAAATACATGCACAAGCACATTTTACTAGGAACTTTTTTCCTTGTTCTTGTAATCGGGAAAGGCAGACAGTGAGTTCCAGCATCATCTCCGCACTGAGCCGTGAAACTCGGCCGTGGCCCGATGCCGCCACCCCCTTCACGCAACTGTGGTGTCCAGATCGGATGTTGGGTGCATCCGTCCCCTCACGCCTCGCCGCCCTGATGAAGCAAGAGCGGGCTCGGTCCCTGCCAAAGCCGCACACTTGCCTCAAGTACTATCTCGGTGGCGACAGATCACGTGATGTGTCGTCCTCGTCATCAACGGGCTCGAAATGCCTTACCGAGGCAGAAGTGCGCCAGGCGGAGTGTTTGGCGTTGTTCACCAAGACACGGGTGCCGCTGCCCTGGATCCTTGCGGAGGCTTGGCCCCTTGATTGGTCCAAGACCACCATGGGGAAGGACGCCCGCCACCGGCGCCAGTTGAACGATCATCTCCTCCGTGCCAGGTTGGCCAAGTCCCAGCGCGAGATTCACCTCCAAGCCGACGAGAGGCGGTACAAGGTAGAGGAGACAGTCGAGTATATGCACCACGAGTGTGACACAATGGCCGGGGACGGATGTCGAGGCCGTTGGAGCGCCTTCCTTCACTGGCGCGGCGTTGACGACGCTGTCGTTGGCCTCAAAGGCCATGCCTAGGAGATGATCGTGACTTAGGTTTAGGTTAATTTGAAGTACTTCGGTTGAAACTTGTTAAGTGTCATTAAATTTGCATGTAATATTTAAACTATTTTAAATTTTGTTTGTAATTCACATTTGAACTATTTCAAATGTGGGGGCATTTGAGGGAGATGGTTGGATGTGAAGGAAATATGCCCTAGAGGCAATAATAAAGTTGTTATTTATATTTCCTTATATCATGATAAATGTTTATTATTCATGCTAGAATTGTATTAACCGGAAATTTAGTACATGTGTGAATACATAGACAAACAGAGTGTCCCTAGTATGTCTCTACTTGACTAGCTCGTTAATCAAAGATGGTTAAGTTTCCTAGCCATGGACATGTGTTGTCATTTGATGAACGGGATCACATCATTAGCCGAATGTGTGCAGATCACAGAGGTGCCGTACTTTCGGTAGTAGGATCGGTCGGATCGTGAAGACGTACGACTACATCAACCGTGTTGTCATAACGCTTCCGCTTACGGTCTACGAGGGTACGTGGACAACACTCTTCCCCTCTCGTTGCTATGCATCACCATGATAGATCTTGCGTGTGCGTAGAAAATTTTTGAAATTACAGCGTTCCCCAACAGTGGCATCCGAGCCAAGTTTATGCGTAGATGTTGTATGCACGAGTAGAACACAAAGGAGTTGTGGGCGTGGGTATATACATATTGTTTGCCGTCACTAGTTGATTCTTGATTCGGCGGTATTGTTGGATGAAGCGGTCCAGACCGACATTACGCGTACGCTTACGCGAGACTGGTTCTACCGACGTGCTTCGCACGCAGGTGGCTGGTGGGTGTCAGTTGCTTCAACTTTAGTTGAATTTTTTCTGAAGATCAAAAAGCAATCACTATACCGCATTGTGGTTTTTGATGCGTAGGTAAGAACGGTTCTTGCTCAGGCCATAGCAGCCACATAAAACTTGCAACTACAAAGTAGAGGGCGTCTAACTTGTTTTTGCAGGGCATATTGTGATGTGATATGGTCAAGACATGATGAGATATAAATTGTTGCATGAGATGATCATGTTTTGTTAAAATTATCGGCAACTAGCAAGAGCCTTATGGTTATCTTTTTATTGCATAAGATGCAAACACAATATAATTACTTTACTTTATCGCTATGCGATAGCAATAGTTGCAAAAGCAATAGATGGTGAGACGACCATGTGACGACACGTTGATAAAGATCAAGATGATGGAGATCATGATGTCAAGCCGATGACAATGGTGATCATGACGGTGCTTTGGAGATGGAGATCAAAGGCACAAGATGATGATGGCCATATCATATCACTTATATTTAATTGCATGTGATGTTTATCCTTTATGCATCTTATTTTGCTTAGTTCGGCAGTAGCATTATAAGATGATCTCTCACTAAATTTCAAGGTACAAGTGTTCTCCCTGAGTATGCACCGTTGCGACAGTTCTTCGTGTTGAGACACCACGTGATGATCGGGTGTGATAAGCTCTACGTTCACATACAACGGGTGCAAGCCAGTTTTGCACATGTAGAATACTCGGGTTAAACTTGACGAGCCTAGCATATGCAGATATGGCCTCAGAACACTGAGACCGAAAGGTCGAGCGTGAATTATATAGTAGATATGATCAACATAGTGATGTTCACCATTGAAAACTACTCCATCTCACGTGATGATCGGACATGGTTTAGTTGATATGGATCACGTGATCACTTAGATGATTAGAGGGATGTCTATCTAAGTGGGAGTTCTTAAGTAATATGATTAATTGAACTAAAATTTATTATGAACTTAGTCCTAATTGTATTTGCATATCTATGTTGTAAATCAATTGCTCGCGTATAGCTTCCCCGTTTTATTTATGATATGTTCCTAGAGAAAACTATGTTGAAAGATGTTAGTAGCAATGATGCGGACTAGATTCGTGATCTGAGAATTATTCTCATTGCTGCACAGAAGAATTATATCCTTGATGCACCGCTAGGGGACGGACCTATTGCAGGAGCAGATGCATACGCTATGAACGTTTGGCAAGCTCGGTATGATGACTACTTGATAGTTTAGTGCATCATGTTTTACGGCCTAGAATCGGGACTTCAAAAACATTTTGAACGCCACGGAGCATATAAGATGTTCCAATAGCTAAAATTGGTATTTTAGACTCGTGCCCGAATCGAGAGGTATGAGACCTCTGACAAGTACTCCCTCCGTCTGGAAATACTTGTCATTAAAATGAATAAAGGGGGGTGTATCTAGATGTATTTTAGTTCTATATACATCCCTTTTGTCCATTTTGATTACAAGTATTTTCGGACGGAGGGAGTACTTTGCCTACAAGATGGAGGAGAATAGCTCAGCTAGTGAGCATGTGCTCAGAATGTCTGAGTACTACAATCACTTGAATCAAGTGGGAGTTAATCTTTCAGATAAGATAGTGATTGACATAGTTCTCTAGTCACTATCACCAAGTTACTAGAACTTCGAGATGAACTATAATATGCAAGGGATAACGGAAACGATTCCCAAGCTCTTCGCGATGCTGAAATCGGTGAAGGTAGAAATCAAGAAAAGTATCAAGTGTTGATGGTTGACAAGACCACTAGTTTCAAGTAAAAGGGCAAGGAAAAGAAAGGGAACTTCAAGAATAATGGCAAGCAAGTTTCCACTCCCATGAAGAAGCCCAAGCCTGAAACCGAGTGCTTCTACTACAAAGGAAATGGTCACTAGAAGTGGAACTGCCCTAAATACTTGGCGGATAAGAAGGATGGCAAAGTGAACAAAGGTATATTTGATATACATGTTATTGATGTGTACTTTACTAATGTTTATAACAACCCCTCAGTATTTGATACTGGTTCAGTTGCTAAGAGTAGTAGCTTGAAACGGGAGTTGCAAAATAAACAAAGACTAGTTAAGGGCCAAGTGATTATGTGAGTTGGAAGTGATTCCAACGTTGATAAGATCACCATCGCACACTCCCTTTACCTTCGGGATTAGTGTTGAACCTAAAATAAATGTTATTTGGTGTTTGTGTTGAGCATAAATATGATTGGATCATGTTTATTACAATACGGTTATTCATTTAAGTCAAAGAATAATTGTTATTCTATTTACATGAATAAAACCTTCTATGGTCATACACTCAATATAAATGGTTTATTGAATCTCGATCGTAGTGATACACATATTCATAATATTGAAGCCAAAAAATGCAAAAGTTAATAATGATAGTGCAACTTATATGTGACACTGCCGTTTAGGTCATATTGGTGTAAATCACATGAAAAAACTCCATGCTGATGGACTTTTGGAATCACTTGATTCTTGCGAACCATGCCTCATGGGCAAGATGACTAAGACTCCGTTCTCCGGAACAATGGAGCGAGCGACTGACTTATTGGAAATAATACATACTGATGTATGCGATCCGATAAGTGTTGAGACTCGTGATGGGCATCGTTATTTTCTGACCTTCATAGATGATTTGAGCAGATATGGGTATACCTACTTAATGAAACATAAATCTGAAACATTTGAAAAGTTTAAAGAATTTTAGTGCGAAGTGGAAAATCATCGTAACAAGAAAATAAAGTTTCTACGATCTGATCGCGGAGGCGAATATTTGAGTTACGAGTTTGGTCTTCATTTGAAACAATGTGGAATAGTTTCGCAACTCACGCCACCTAGAACACCACAGCATAATGGTGTGTCCGAACATTGTAATCGTACTTTATTGGATATGGTGCGATCTATGATGTCTCTTACCGATTTACCACTATCGTTTTGGGGTTATGCATTAGAGACAGCTGCATTCACGTTAAGTAGGACACCATCTAAATCCGTTGAGATGACACCGTATGAACTATGGTTTGGCAAGAAACCAAAGCTGTCGTTTCTTAAAGTTTGAGGTTGCGACACTTATGTGAAAAAATTTCAAAGTGATAAGCTCGAACCCAAATCGGAGTAGTGCGTCTTCATAGGATACCCAAAAGAAACTGTTGGGTACACCTTCTGTCACAGATCCGAAGGCAAGATATTTTGTTGCTAAGAATGGATCCTTTCTAAAGGAGTTTATCTCGAAAGAAGTGAGTGGGAGGAAAGTAGAACTTGATGAGGTAATTGTACCTTCTCCCGAATTGGAAAGTAGTTCATCACAGAAATCAGTTCCAGTGATTCCTACACCAATTAGTGAGGAAGCTAATGATGATGATCATGAAACTTCAGATCAAGTTACTACCGAACCTCGTAGGTCAACCAAAGTACGGTCCGCACCAAAGTGGTACGGTAATCCTGTTCTAGAAGTCATGTTACTAGACCATGATGAACCTACGAACTATGAGGAAGCGATGATGAGCCCAGATTCCGCAAAATGGCTTGAGGCCATGAAATCTGAGATGGGATCCATGTATGAGAACAAAGTATTGACTTTGATTGACTTGCCCGATGATCGGCGAGTCATTGAGAATAAATGAATCTTCAAGAGGAAGACGGACGCTGATAGTAGTGTTACTATCTACAAAGCTCGAATTGTCGCAAAAGGTTTTCGACAAGTTTAAGGTGTCGACTACGATGAGATTTTCTCACTCGTATCGATGCTTAAAAGTATGTCTGAATCATGTTAGCCATTGTCGCATTTTATGAAATCTGGAAAATGGATATCAAAACTACATTCCTTAATGGATTTATTAAAGAAGAGTTGTATATGATGCAAGCAGAAGGGTTTGTCAATCCTAAAGGTGCTAACAAAGTGTGCAAGCTCCAGCAATTCATTTATGGACTGGTGCAAGCATCTCGAAGTTGGAATATACGCTTTCATGAGTTGATCAAAGCATATAGTTTTATACAGACTTTTGGAGAAGCCTGTATTTACAAAAAAAGTGAGTGGGAGCTCTATAGCATTTCTGATATTATATGTGGATGACATATTGTTGATCGGAAATAATACTAAATTTCTGGATTGCATAAAAGGATAATTGAATAAGAATTTTTCAATGAAAGACCTCGGTGAAGCTACTTACATATTGAGCATTGAGATCTATAGAGATAGATCAAGACGCTTGATATATTTTCAATGAGTACATACCTTGATAAGATTTTGAAGTAGTTCAAAATGGAACAGTCAAAGAAGGAGTTCTTGCATGTGTTGCAAGGTGTGAAGTTGAGTAAAAACTCAAAACTCGACCACGGCAGAAAATAGAAAGAGAATGAAAAGTCATTCCCTATGCCTCGGTCATAGGTTCTATAAAGTATGCTATGCTGTGTACCAGACCTATTGTGTATCTCACCATAAGTTTGGCAAGAGGGTACAATAATGATCCAGGAGTGGATCACTAGACAGCGGTCAAAGATATCCTTAGTGGAATAAGCAAATGTTTCTCGGTTATGGAGGTGACAAAGAGTTCGACGTAAACAGTTACGTCGATCCAAGCTTTGACACCGATCTGGATGACTCTAAGTCTCGATCTAGATACATATTGAAAGTGGGAGCAATTAGCTAGAGTAGCTCCGTGCAAAGCATTGTAGATATAGAAAATTTGCAAAATACATACGGCTCTGAATGTGGCAGACCCGTTGACTAAATTTCTCTCACAAGCAAAACATGATCACTCTTTGGGTGTTAATCACATAGCGATGTGAACTAGATTATTGACTCTAGTAAACCCTTTGGGTTTTAGTCACATGGAGATGTGAACTAATCACATAAAGATGTGAACTATTGGTGTTAAATCACATGACGATGTGAACTAGATTATTGACTCTAGTGCAAGTGGGAGACTGAAGGAAATATGCCCTAGAGGCAATAATAAAGTTGTTATTTATATTTCCTTATATCATGATAAATGTTTATTATTCATGCTAGAATTGTATTAACCGGAAACTTAGTACATGTGTGAATACATAGACAAATAGAGTGTCCCAAGTATGCCTCTACTTGACTAGCTCGTTAATCAAAGATGGTTAAGTTTATTAGCCATGGACATGTGTTGTCATTTGATGAATGGGATCACATCATTAGAGAATGATGTGATGGACAAGACCCATCCATTAGCTTAGCATAATGATCCTTTAGTTTTATTGCTACTGCTTTCTTCATGACTTATACATGTTCCTCTGATTATGAGATTATGCAACTCCTGAATACCGGAGGAACACCTTGTGTGCTATCAAACGTCACAACATAACTGGGTGATTATAAAGATGCTTTACAGGTGTCTCCGATGATGTTTGTTGAGTTGGCATAGATCGAGATTAGTATTTGTCACTCCGTCTATCGGAGAGGTATCTCTGGGCCCTCTCGGTAATGTACATCAATATGATCCTTGTAAGCAATGTGACTAATGAGTTAGTTGTGGGATGATACATTATGGAACGAGTAAAGAGACTTGCCGGTAACGAGATTGAACTAGGTATGATGATACCGACGATCGAATCTCGGGCAAGTAACATACCTATAACAAAGGGAACTACGTATATTGTTATGCGGTTTCACCGATAAAGATCTTCGTAGAATATGTAGGAACCAATATGAGCATCCAGGTTCCGTTGTTGGTTATTGACCGGAGATGAGTCCCGTTCATGTTTACATAATTCTCGAACCCTTAGGGTCCGCACGCTTAACGTTCGATGACGCTTGGTATTATAAATTATGTGATTTGATGTACCGAAGGTTGTTCGGAGTCCCGGATGAGATCACGGACATGACTAGGAGTCTCGAAATGGTCGAGACGTAAAGATCGATATATTGAAAGGTTATATTCGGACATCGGAAAGGTTCCGAGTGATTCGGGTATTTTTTGAAGTACCGGGGAGTTACGGAAATTCACTGGGAGAAGTAATGGGCCTTATTGGGCTTTAGTGGAGAGAGGGGAGAAGGGCCAAGAGGTGGCGCACGCCTCCCCCCTGCGCAAACCGAATTGGAAAAGGGTTGGGGGCACAACCCCCCCTTTCCTTCTCTCTCCCCCTCTCTTTCCTTCTCTCATACTCCGAATAGGAAAGATGAGGGGAATCCTACTTGGACTAGGCAGTCCTAGTAGGATTCCCCACACCTGGCGCGCCCCTTAGGGCCGGCCACCTCTTCCCTCCCCTCCTTTATATATGTGTCCAGGGGGCACTCCATAGACACACAAGTTGATCATTGATCCCTTAGCCGTGTGCGGTGCCCCCCTCCACCATAATCCACCTCGGTCACATCGTCGTAGTGCTTAGGCAAAGCCCTGCGCCGGTAGCTTCATCATCACCGTCATCACGCTGTCGTGCTAACGAAGCTCTCCGACGTACGACTACATCAACCGCCTTGTCATAACGCTTCCGCTTACGGTCTACGAGGGTACGTGGCAACACTCTTCCCCTCTCGTTACTATGCATCACCATGATAGATCTTGCATGTGCGTAGGAAAATTTTAAAATTAATGTGTTCCCCAACAGGATGACCCATGCCAAATATTCACAAACACATATGGACGTATGCGTAAATATTTGGGGTCGTCAAAAGAGATTTACACAAGACCGATTTTTTTACATGAGGTGAAAATTTGAACATATAGCTCTACCAGCATACTCAATTTGAATTTCAATCCAGAGGCATCTATGTGGCTGATTATGACCTCAAGTAGTGTTGAAAGGAATATTATATACCTAAGGCCTTGTTTGGTACTAGGGTTTTTAAGGGGATTGGTGAGGATAATCCCCATAGGGATTGGGTGAAACCCCAACCTTCACCCAATCCCTTCAAATCCCCTTTTATCCCTAATAGACTAGAAACGTGTCGAATACACTAGAACCAAATGATGTTCTCAGATATGTGGGAATTTAGGGGTTTGACCGGGATAATCCACACCAATTCCTAAAATACACTAGTACCAAACAAGGCCTGAGAAAGTTATTCGCACTATCTTATTTATCTCAACATGCAAGCATACCACCCCACCATACAATTATGAATGAGATATGAACAACCTCAAAATACAATCATGCATGAAAAAAAATCACCGCAACATTCAATCATGCATGGGAAAATATTTTCCATCAATAAATATTTTACAACTGTACACAATCAAATAGTACAAGTCATATATATGTTTAATTTTGCTTCTCATGTTGTCTACCTAAATTTTCATCAACCAACTCTCCCAGCAACGCATGGGTGATCGAAAGGCAAGAATGTGAAAAGAAAGGGTGGACAATCGAGTGGGCTATTTCACCATGACCGATGGACCAAACTTTACTCTTACACCCCTCCTACTTGTCCAACACATACGGGTTTTCGGGCGAGGATATGTTAGCTTCTAGCGAGGTTGTAGCGACATGGTAATGGCTAATGGTCCGGCCCAGTAGTGTTGTTCGTTCAATTTGTTTTTCGTATGTACACTCGTTTTGTTTTCCTTTTTGTACTTTTTCGTATTTTCAAAATATAACCTAAAATACATATATTTTTGAAAAAAATTGACTTGAGTTTTGAAAAAATTGTTTTTGCAATGTTAAAAAAAGTTGGTGCTAAAATGTTGATAGCATTTGATAAAAAAGGTTTCAACATGTATTCATTTTTTCCTTCAAAAACATGTGTTCAAAGAAGTGATAATTGTGAACTAACTTGTGATTGGATGGTTAGGACAGTGGTATCCACTGCCCACCAAAGTTCAAGTCCAAGACTTGACATTGATGCTCGCGTTTTCTTGGATTATTCTAGGCCTTCTGGCGATGTGCATTCAGTGGGAGGAGACGTCCCTGTCGACTACGAAGGCGTCTATGATGACTTCGTCAATCTCAAGATGATCTGCCGGCTCAGTACCTCGGAGGTGCTCATAAAGATAGGGGTGTGTGTGTGTTCATAGGAATAAGTGTGTGTGCGTGTATGAGCATATGTACTGTGTAAAAAAACAAGTATCAATCATATATTTAAAAATGTTAGATGTATATAAAATAGTTTTTTCAGATTTATACAAAAGAATACAGTGTGTAAGAAAAAATTGCACATCAAAAATGTATTTGATAAAAATGTTGATCATAGTATTTGAAAAAATGTTATTCGTTTGTTTGAAAATTGTTAAACGCCTACGAATAAATATTTTTGACGTATTTGAAAAAGTAGACATGAAAATATATATTTGAGAATAACATTAATCATGTACTACCTCCGTTCTGGTTTATTGGGGCACAGCATATTTTAGGTCATTGAGCAGCTATAAACTAACAAAATATAAATTATATGACACAAAAAGTTTATTCCTGAATTTGTGTTTGAAAGGGTTTTTGCATAGTATATATTGTGTGACATATACTTTATATTTTATTATCTAAATATTGGATAAACTTTATCCCAAAATAGGAGGGGGTTAACAAACCAAGACGGATGTAGTATTTAACCCAGTGTAAATAGCCTAGAAATATTAACACAGTGTAAAAAATGTTAGTGTATTTTAAAATAGGGGGCTGTCTTCTGGATCAAAATAAATGTTTCAACTTTTATTTGAAAAATATTTAACACGTATTCAAAAAATATTCAAAAACATGTGTTTGGAAAAATGTTAATCATGTATTTGAAATCTTTAACATGCATCAAAAAAAAAGTTTCAGGTGCATATGAAAAATGTACAATGTGTATGAAAAAGCAGACATCAGAACATATAATTGGAAACTTTTTAATCACGTATTTGAAGAATACGTTAAACATATATAAAAATATATTAACATGTATACAAAAAATGTACAATATGATAAAAATGTAAATATAAAAATAATATTTGAAATAATGTTAACATGTGTTTGAAAAATATTTTACGCTGATAAAAATGTTACTTATGTATAAAAAAATATACAATGTGTAAGAAAAAGTAGACATCAAAACATACATTTGAAGAAAAATAAACTAAATGATACGAAAAAGGAAAATTAAAATGAAATGGAAAAAATAAAATCAAAAATCAAAAACCAAAAAACCAAAGGAACCAAATCTGACGAGAAGCGAAAAGAAGGTATACAGAAAGATATTCAAAAGAAAAAGTCCATGAAAGCCGATGAAAATCATAAAAGAAGAACACACACACACAAAACCCGGACTAGTCCAACCAGTGTGCAACAATGGGGGCGATCTCGGTTGTTCTTCGAGATGGATGGGGAAATTTCATCGCCTGCCAACGCAAATTTATTCCTTTCGCTACTAATGCAATCACCACTGAAGCTCTGGCAATGAGAGATGGTCTTTTATTTCTTAATTCTTTTGGCTTTAATCAGATAGAGGCGGAGTCCGACTCTCTACAAGTTATTAACTTCTGCATTGGTCATACATAGACCTGGCCATGGGCAGCCCGACCCAACCTTGTCCACGGGCCGGGCTCGGGCCGATTTCAAGCCCGGCGGCCTGGCCGGGCATGGCATGGGCCGTCGTATTCGCGCATTAACAAAGAGGCCCGGCCAGGGACCGAGGCCCGACGGGATTTTTGCGTGATAGATCGGGCTCGGGGCCAATGTTTAGGCCCAATGGCCGGGTTGGACTGGGCTCGGGCCTGGGTTTTTTGCATCGGGCTTTGGTAGGCCCGGCCTGGCCCGACAAATGGCCTAGTATAGTCATACATGATGGTGGGACAAAGCAGCAAGAGTGTCTGCGGAGTGTGTGAATATAGTCTCTTTAATTGGAAAAGTTGTCTTTAAACATTGCTTACGTTCTTATAATGTGCTAGCAAATTTTAGTTTATTTAATAATTATGTCTTAAATTGGTTAGACGAGCCTCGTAAGGAGCTCGTGGACAATATAAACATTATTTATAATCAATAAAGCTAGCCATGATGACTTTTAAAAAAATAAAATAGAAAACCAATCTACAACGACGAGGCAAATTTGACAAATTTAACCTGTGGACGAAATCAAATCACAGAATGAACTGCTCGTGAAACTATTTCACGCGGCTGACCTTTTTGTGTGACGCCCGACACGAAGGCGTCACACTACATTGTGCAACGTCTCACATACAGGCGCTATAAGCCCGGCCAACGTTGCACCCCAAACTGCCTAAAAATTGCTAAGTCATTGTGCAGAGCCTACGAGCTAGGCGTTGCACTGTATAGTGTGGCGCCTAGCTCTCAGGCGCTGCACTAGTGGTTGCACTATAAAATGAAGCAACCACTAGTGCAACGCCTAGAAGCATGCAGTGTGGCGCCAAGCTCTCAGGCGCTGCACACTGACTTCTCGGATCACATGGGTGCGACGCTGGTCAAGCGTGTAGCGCTTATCTGCGAGGCGTTGCATAGTGTAGTGTGACGCCTTCGTGTCGGGCATTACACAAAAAGATCAACCGCGTGAAATAGTTTTACGGACAGTTTATTCTGTGATTTGATTTCGTTCATAGGTTAAATTTGTCAATTTTGCCCAACGACGACACCGCGAGCGAACGAGCGCAACGACTTACCAACCGATCGAGAGAGCTAAACGCACTAATGGGCTGGCATATACGTGCGGACGTCACAGCTAAGGCGTCATAAGAATCGGTACGAGCGATATATAGGTCTAGTGTGCGAATGCTATGTGTCCCTGAAATCATCAATTAAGGGCGTATTCCTTGTAAATGTCATTCCCATCTCCTAAGTTGCGACAAATAGTGCCCTGTATGTTGATAGGATTTTTATACAAAACATGAATTTTTCACTTGTCGCAACATGGAAGTCTTCACTTTTTCGTAAATTCATTTGTTCAAAATGTTCTATCTCTTAAACCATGTGTCTAATTTCCGAACCGTTTTCACCCTTAGATTTCTCGCGTCGAGTTTTCAAAACATGGCCTCATGTTGATAGGTCTTGACGAACTTTTTTTACACAAAAAAACCATATAAAAACCCAAGCCGAAAGCATGTTTTTTCAGTTTTTTCCTTTTTCGAAGAGGTAAACTATGCCTTTCGCAGGAGCAAATCTGTGCCTCCACGAGAAGTAAATCCACACCTCTCACGGAAGCAAAAAAAAACATATTTTTCTTGCACTTCTCGCTGAAGCAAACCTATGCCTCCACGAGAAGTAAATCCGTGCTTCTCGCGTAAGAAAAAGAAAAGTGTTTCTTCACATAAAAAATCAAATCCTTGGGTCTGAAACCTAGGGAAAACCTAGCAAAACCGAAATGCCAAAACAAATAAAAAAAACAGCTAAATCCTGAAAAAAAACATACAAAAAACTAAACAAGCAAAATCCCGAGAAAGCACCCAGCACGCGACATGTGGCGGCGGCTATGACGCACTCTCAGCGCACCGGAAGTGACCCGTGAGGGGCTCCCGCAAGGGTATCCGCAGGTGTCGCTAAATCTTTCATGCAGAGTGCACGTGTGTGGGCCTGCCCAGTAGCGTGTTACTCGTTTCATTCGTTCTTCGGTCTGATGTGTTCGTTCATATTTTTCCTCTTCCTTTTGTTTTTGTTTGTTTTCTTATTTCTTTGTTGGATATCTTTGGTTTTCTTTTTTTCGTTGTTATACTACGTTTCTTTTCTCTTTGATTTTTTGTTTCTTTCACGATTTTCATTGTTATTTTTATTTTTATTCTTTTTCTCTTCGATTCTTTGTTTCTTTCTTGGTTTTCAACAGGATTTTTTCTATTTCATTTGGCTATTTATCAGTTTTTACTGTTTTCCATTCCTTTTTTAACTTGCTTCTATGGTTTCTTTTTTGGTTTAATTTGTTTCTTTTTCAGTTTTCATTGTTTTTTTCGTTTTGCTTTGTTTCTTTTGGTTTTGTCATTCTACATTTTTCGCCTACGTCAAGAACATGTTTCTAATAGATGTTTAACAATTTTCTAATATAAGTTTAACATTTTCAATAATTGGTCAACATTTTATCTATACACATTATCAACATTTTTCAAATGCTTGATTAAAACTTTTCGGATAGAAGATTGATTAAATACATGGTCAAAAAATTTATATACACATTTTAATATTTTCAAATTCTTGATTAAAAAAATTCCAATACAATATTTCATTTTATTAATGCATGGTCATCCTTTTCTATGTAAACATTTAACATTTTTTTCAAATGCTTGTTTAACATTTTTCACATACTTGTTTAACATTTTTCTCAAATGCTTGTTTAACATTTTTTGCATACTTGTTTAACTTTTTTTCAAATACTTGATTAATATTTACTAAATACATGATGCACTTAATTCACACACATTGTATATATTTATTATACATGAGAAAAATTTTCTTTATACACATTTAATCCTTGGTTAGCATTTTTAATGCATGGAAAAAAATTGGAATGGACATTTTTAAAAAGTTTCAAATGCTTGAATAACTTTTTTTAAATAAAAGATTAACATTTTTTAATACATGGTCAACATTTTTTGTGCACATTTTAACATTTTTAAATGCTTAATTAACATTTTTTATATAAGTTTGACATTTTTTGAATGCAAAGTCAACATTTTTTCTATACACATTTAACATTTTTCGAATACTTGATTAATTTTTTTTAAATGATTGATTAACATTTTTAAATACATGATCAACTTGTTTCACACACATGTTTAACATTTTTAATAATAGATGTTTAACAATTTTCTAATATAAGTTTAACATTTTTAATAATTGGTCAACATTTTATCTATACACATTTTTCAACATTTTTCAAATGCTTGATTAAAACTTTTCAAATGCTTGTATTTTTTTATGCATGATAAACATTTTTTATACACATCTATCATTATTTAAATGTCTGTTTATTTTTTTAAATATTATATATAAAGTGTTTTTTGTAATATATTTATTTAGTATATAAGGAAGTATAAATGAAAGTAGAAAAAAGAAACAAAAAACAAAAGCAAAAGCAAAAAAGCTGAAAAAATGAAAAAATGAAAATGAAACAAAACGAGGTCGTGGTGTCCCGCGCGCCTATGCCGACCCATTTAGGAAAGCACCTAATGCGAGAGCACGCGCGGCCCGCTCTAGTGAGGGTTTTCTTTGTATCAAACTATAAATAAGAACGGGGAGGCATGTATCTCTCGGATAGCCAAGTCTCGGCATGCTAGAAATCTTTTGTTGTAGCATCCTGTAGGTGCAGCCGAAGTGCCTCAAGATGTAGGAGTAGTTTTTTTTTTTCATGATGCATATGTTAGGCATTGAAAAAAACTGAAGTCTGTATGAAACTTGGTTTGTATGTTGTGACTACATTTTCGTAATGAAAATGGGAGCCGTGTGGCCCTTCTGATCGAAAAAAAGGATCCCAAAGGTTTGTATTACACAAGATGATAAGGTACATGCCTCCATAAAACTAGATCCAAAGGAAAACATAAATACAGTCTAATCCCCAAAATAAGCAAGGAACCCAATTTGTAAAAGAGAATTACAGTCAGCCCGACGAGATCCCCACACATAAACAGAGCTGCTTCCCATGAGGCGCCAAACCATCAGTAAGTCTTAATCTCCTGTTTTCTCGCCGTCGACAAAAATACATGTGTAAGAGACATTTTACCAACAAGTTTTTGCCTCGTTCATGTAACTGGGAAAGGAAGTAGTAGCATACATGCCCAAAATAAATGCGTAACAACGAAGAACAATCATGCACCTATTGCCTGAAATGATTTGAAAAAAATAGTGGCCCATACAGGTCTCGAACCTGTGACCTTCGCGTTATTAGCACGACGCTCTAACCAGCTGAGCTAATAGGCCTTTGATGTACGTTTGCTATTTAGGTCTTACATATTCAAGTCTTCAGAGCACCTGTTTTCAAATAAAAAAAAATCTTCACAACACTTCAAATCAGGTACAGAACTCTGTTGTGAGTTATTATGCCATCATGCTGGACCCTTACCACTTACCATCAAAAGATTTACGTGCTAACTCGCGTTAGTCTCAACTGAACCAAAGAAGCACGAAGAGGGAGGCAGCTCACATTCGGCTTCACAAAATAACTGTCATTTTGCAGACTTACAGTGAGTGTACAGGATCACCAAGACGCGCTACATCTACATGAATTGGATTACCATATGATATATGAACAAAATCCAATCGAGGTGTACACGTTAAATTTTACTATATCGCCAGCAAACAATGGCTTGCACGCGCTATTTACAAGCTGCACCAGCAAGAATCCAGCAAACAATGCACCACCAATGGAACACCACCACCACCACCCAGAGACGCAGAGGCGCCCCATACGCTCACCGGCCGCTCCACGCCGCAAGAACGCCCTGAAACACCTCAGCCACCAGGTCCCTGTCCGCCGTCTGAAGGAACGCGCTGAACTCCTCCTGCATCTCGTACACCTTCCTGAAGTCGACCAGGAACCTGAGGCAGCTGTCCTTGAGCCTCTGCAGCCGGTACAGGTGGCCCGTCTGTAGCCGTTCGATCACGTTCCGGGCGTCGATGTCCTCCAGCAGGCTCTCGACGCACGCCTCCTTGAGGTCGGCGATGTCGTACTTGTCGGCGGCGCCGAGGAGGGCCAGCCGGTGCGCGAGGAACTCCTCGCTGCGCAGGTTGCCGTAGATGTAGTTGAGGAAGCCCCGGCACGCGTCGAGGGACATGTCGGAGATGTCCACCGTGGAGAGCTCCTTCTCCCTGAGGTCGTGCGAGAACATGCTCCGAAAGACGGGCGAGCGGGCGGCCAGGATCGCCCGGTGCGCCCTGATGCTGCCATCGTCGGCGTTGATCGTGATGTCGCAGAGGATGCCTTCTTGCAGCATCCTTGCAAGGGATGACAGCGCGGTGTTGTCTGAAGACTGCTTGATTTGGCGTGAGGCCCAGATCGAGGCAGGTTCACCTCCCTGGAATGCAGAATTACATAGCAATAAGTTAACTGTAAGTCTATCTTGCAAATAAAAAAAGTGTTAACTGTAAGTTTGAACCGGAATTTACAGTGTTTATTTAAAATGATTAGACTTTTTTGTTCTCAAAGACGTTGTTCTTATATTATCGTTTTTTATCCGGATCGAGCAATTACTGACAAGTGGCAACAGATGCCTGATTTAGGTTTCTGTTGTGCTTGCGAGCTTTGCACGTCTCTGATCAAACAACATGTTTATGTGACGTCACACAATCAGGGGGTTTTCAATTCAACGGTAGAAAGCAACTATAGACACCTCACACAAAACAAACTGTAGATGTTTCTATATTGGTGTGCATCAGTCCAAATGTCATGTTAATATAGTGTGCAGCTGTCTAAAATCAGATTGGCTTCTAGGTGAGTCAAGAATGTCACTCCACATGTCCTAATTGGCTAATTGTTTTCTTTTCGTTTTGACAGCCCACACCTCCTAATTGTTGTTGTACCAAACATTGACAAAAACAAAGGTAGATGGTGAAACAGTGCTTACAGATGAATCTGCAACTTTGAGGTCCAGAAACTCTATCTCAATCACAAATCTTCCTGTAAAACTACTATCAATCGTCCACACAAACCCTTCGTGTTTCAGAGGCTTGTCCAGGATACCTGTGTTCATGCAAATTAGCTGATGGTTAGATAACCCATGCTTTGTGCACTTGCTGATATGCATGGAGGACTCAACATGGTATTTTGGAATAACAATAAAGCCTAGAATTTCAGATCGGCATGTATGCCCCGATCATGTAATGTACAGTAACTTAAATCTGTATACTGCTTTTGCATGACACTTGATCTCTACACAAATTAACTCGTATCCGTATGAACTGATAACTCATCACTTACATACTAGATATTGAAAAATTACCACTTACATATTAAATGTGAAAATATATCAATATCTTTCATACAGTACATAGTAAGGAGTAAAAGACAATTACCTGGATGCTCTATGATCTTCTGATCTGGAGGAAAGGATATCAGAAGTTTCGTGACAAACGAGGCTATCGGTGCGGGGGCTGTGTTCTTGGCAGAATTTGACAACTCTGCAAAGAGCTTAACGCAAGTTTGCTTGTTGTTTCTCTCCACAGACAGGTACCTTCACAATTGCAGAATCAGATACTTAAGTTAGTTTATGATGAATCATGTGGTGGACCCTCATAACTATCTTGTACCCCATCCTTTATGATTTTAGAACTTATGTTTAAACCGAAAATTTTATCCTGATGAGATTTGAAGAAGTAAACGTACAATTCAATTCAAGATTTTTCTTGGCAATAGTAGAAAAGAAAGAGCTGAAAGCGAGTGTTGGAGAAAGTGAAAACTTTTGTCTAGAAAATCTCCTTTGTTCCACGTCTCTCTTGATAATACAACAAATATGGTTAAGAAAACATGTCGACTAGATATTATCGCTGACCAAAGATTCCAAATCCAACTTAAATTCAGTTCAATAATACGGAGTACTTTACAGAAGAAAGAAAACCTTCACTGCTACTGCCAAATTCTGGACCATTTCTCAGAATCAAACCAACAAGATTTTTAACAGAAACAGCCTATTGATCCCCTTTGCACTGGTAGACAGAATCAAACCACAACTGAAAACCTGAGACTGATCACAAGAAAACCCATGACTGAACTCATAAACCAACACTAAGAACCTCGGCCGCAACAAGGATCGCACAGCAGGATACACTCTGCTTTGCTGGACAAGTATGTCAATCAAGAAACCAAACAGGTAGCGAGCAACAATTTTGCAGAGGGGCGGATGGGATGGGAGGGGAGGGGAGGGGAGGGGCTGGGCGGGCACGGGGGGCACGGACCAGTTCCAGAGGCCGACGCGGAAGGAGTCGGACTTGCGGTAGGTGTAGCAGGGGAGGGCGTCGACGCGCCATTGCGCGAGCCGCGGCGCCGCCTCGACCCGGGACCCCGCGGCGCTCATCGCACCCCACGACGACGCCACCGCCGCCACCACCTCATCGACGCAGCCCAGCAGCCCCAGCGCCCCCTTCCCCAGGCTCCCTCCTCCCGGCCCTCCTCCTCATGTACTGCCGCCAACCCGCGCGCGCACGGCCAGACCCCGAACGCCCACCCACCACTCAGCACGACGACATGGCGGGGTAGATCAGTACGACGACGACTCACGGTCACAGCGGCATGCAGGAAGCGTGCGCGCGGCGAGGGAGTCGCGGAGGGCTAGTTCTCCGTCCCGGTTCTTGGGGAGCGGCGCGCGCGGAAGGAGGTGGGGTGGGGTGGGGTGGGGGTGGGGGTGGAGTGGCGGCTATATGGTGGTGGGATGGGGATGGGATGGCAGAGGACATGGGAGTGGGACTGTGGGAGGGAGGGAGGGTGCCGTTGCTGTTGCTGTTGCGGGGGAGGAAGAAGAGGAGGATTAATTTGGCACGCAAATGGGAGACTTTCTTCCACGCCAGTGGAGGACGGATGGTGAATGCTCCGGCTTATTAATTACTTTTATCCAGCCGATTTATTAGATTACTCCCTGCCTCCACTCCACCTCAACCACCGCTCAGTTCCCTTCCTTTCACTCAATTTCCCCCAGAAAAACATTTTCGACGACGAATTCTTCCCATGGCATGGGTTCTTCACGGAGTCTCAATTACTGGCCGCAAATGCGCGGTTAATCAGTGGGGATCATTGGCCATATCATACTAATGGTTCATATCGCTTCTGCCGACTGGCTACTGTCCTTGTCCAGGCATGGACCCAGGATTTTGCGCTCCATATCTCCGCTCTCTTGCTCTCGTCGCTAGCGAGCAAACATTTTGGCTTTTACGGCAGCGAGTGCTTTCTTTTGACTACTCTAAACTAAACAACCCGTCAAATCGGAAGAACACTCGCCGAATTCGCTGCGACAAGTGGGGGGTTAGGCAACGAATCAGGGCCGTAATTATTGTCGCCGAGATACGCATGCACGCAAAGAATCTCGGTGCGTGAATAAAATAATTTGTTTTTTAGAGAGAGAGGGGGGAGGAGAAGTTTGGGGTGGAGTGTTGCTTGGAGATCCCGAGTGGACAAGGAAAGTATCTGCGTGATTCGGCGTGGGCCCGCGCCGGTTGCCCCCCGGATTCTTTCTCTCTCACACACAAGCAACCCGGTTGTTCGGAATCTTTGATTCTCTCAGACTGCTCCCAGTGTGACAGATAGCTTATGTGGCCTGTAGGAGTACGTACAATTTTACTTTTCTTTCTTACTGTTCTATGGTCGCCGTTCCTTTATTACTGGAGT
Source organism: Triticum urartu (assembly GCF_003073215.2). NCBI lineage: Eukaryota > Viridiplantae > Streptophyta > Magnoliopsida > Poales > Poaceae > Triticum > Triticum urartu. The sequence continues at coordinate 212,131,781 of NC_053028.1, read as the reverse complement.
GGAGAAATTAATTTGGTAAGATCAACCACGAAACTAAACAAGGGTATGACAGGATAACAACGCGCGCTATAAAGTGAATTTAGAGTAGGGTTGATCAAAATATCCCTATCTTTGCACGCGTGCGAAGCAACATGTATATGACGTTGTGTTCATATGTTTAATGAGTGATGATGTGATCGTTGCGGGCGTCAGATGGTTTACTGCTACAACTAAACAATGATGCAACGATGAGAATGAAGGTTAACATTAGGCACGGGAGAAATAGTGGAAGCCCCTCAGGGCATGTACAATGGCGGCATATGGATATATATGCCTCATGATAAAAAATAATTTGAGGCATCTATATTTATTTTTTCTCCCCAATGCAAGTTATCATTAGTGTGTCTTATTAAAAAATAGAAAATAAAGACTCTAGTACACATGCATCTCTACTTTTACTCCAACCTTTTTAGTTTTTGTCACCGGACCACATTTTTTCTCTTCAAGCACCCACCTCCTGAAGAGGATCCCGCTTTCCTATCCGAACCTACTTTACATCATATCCGATCCTACATGACATGCGAGGCATCACCTTGAGACTATGCATTATACATGCCCTCAACGGAGAGAACGCTCTCACACACAAAGACCCAACGGAATGAGGCAAAAGTTTGATCGTCAAGCTGTGCATTTTGGGATGGATGGTCATCGTAAAGAGCCAATGAGAATGCACCCAACATATGGGTGCTACCTGCGTCAGGATACGCACTTCGTACTCGTCGACGCTAATTCGGAAGCCAACGGATTCGCAAAACCTGCCAACAGAGCTGCTTCACTTCTGTACGCTGCGTTCCTGGAATCAAACACACGGTGGCGCAGTGGTATGACTTCCACACTTCAATTCGTTCTTGGATTAAACCACAGATACTACCTTCCATTTGCTCCTACACGCTAGCCGTGTGATGTGATCCAGCAAGTGACACTTCTCAGTATTCAATGACGAAAGTGACTGCTACGCATAAAACTCTCTGACAAGTTCTTGACGTGGTGTATCTGGATTACTGTATGTTTGTTTGAAAAATAGATTTTTTTTGCAGGATGTTTAGTATAGATTGCAAAGCATTAGAGCCCCATAACCTAGGATCGAAAAAGAAAAGTATCCAAGCTACATACACGCAATTTGACCGGTTATGCTTGGGAGCTACCTAGCCTTGATCCAAAAAATCATCGGGGGTTAGTGGCTATCATTTGTTTGCTCGGCTGCTGGCGTGTAAGATTGTTGCGTTAAAATACGGGCAAGTTGGTGAGTGCAGCCGCAGATACGGGTCAGAGGTTGCAACTAATTTTTGCCATGGCAGTGACCGGCTCGCCAATTAATCTGCGTCTATTTTGCCTTGTTCACAGTACACGTTTGTACTACTACTTGACTGCGTTGTCGTGTGCAGAAGGTTCCACACGTACGTATCTGCTCTGCGACTGCCGGCGGCCGTGGGATCGATTGGACGAGCTTCAGGTCGTCTACGTGTTAGAGCATCTCCAGCCGTTCAACTCTGGGTTTGAAATAGCGCGTCTCGGGACAGGGGCGGAGCCAGCGTAATGGCGTTGGGTTCAGTTGAACCCAACGACTTTTCCTAGCCGGGTATATGTATACGTATATGTACTTGCATGAACCTAGTAGAAAATAAGGCTTCAACCCATCAAATTTACAATGCAACGCAAGAAGCCCAAAAGCCCGTAAAGTGAACTCCATCCGTGACAGCCTGCCAGGCAAGTTCGTGGCTTCGTGACTCTTCTAGGTATTCCTATTTTCCTGTAGACATGTACGCGTACACAGGCAGCCGCCAGCACCACGACCTTTCGCCGTTCGCTTTGTGGACTCTCTCCCAATCTCCTCAGCCGGCGACGAGCCCCACCGACAAGGGTAGGTCTGGGCGGCAATGGCGACGAGCCCCGCCGACAAGGGTGGGTCTGGGCGGCAACCTTGCCGCCTAATATAAACCAAAAATTCAAGATACTGAGTTGCATCATCAGATCTCCTCTCCGTTAAACATGGTGTAGTTTTCTAATTGCTATTCCCCGTATTTTGATTGATCTAGGCCATAAGATAGTATTTTTCAGATATAAACTGATCACTAGATTGAGGTCATCCATTAGAGGTAGGCAAAGTGCACCAAATACGACTCCAAGTAGTCTTGTGAGGCATTCTATACAAAGAGGAATTAATTAAGACAAGTTGCCTTATGATCTGATTTATAGGAAAAAAATTGAGTACACGAGAAATTCTAAGGAACTAGATGAGATATATTTATAACTATATAAGGGGCTTCAAATGTTACCGCTTAATTTGGATTACCCACAAAGAGAAATTGGAGATACTAAACTTAGATTTAGTCCAAACTAATGATGCGGACAAATAAGATATTACTTTTCCTCTGGGCTATCAACTTCTAAAGCTAGTAATAATACTGTTTGTTGTCACAACATCTGTGGATGGATGCTTTTCAGCTACGAATGTTGGGAAGAAAAAAATTGCACAATAAAATTGATGATTGGCTCATCAGTGATTGTTTAATTTGCTATGCGGAGAAAGATATGTTTTCTGCCACTAGTAATGATTTGGTGTTTGATCCTTTTAAGTAGATGAAAATCGAAAGCGGACACTCTAAAATTTAAGTGACTTTACAACTTCTTTCGCATGATGATACTTGTTTTTAAACTTCTCAAACTAACTTATCATTTTTTAATGTTTTTAGGAAGATGAGAAGCTACAACCAGGGCTGCAAAGTATTTTTGGTATTACTCTATTTTTAATATGTAAGGAACTCAATTTATAATTTCATCCAACAGGTATGTCTTGCACTTCAGCTTTCAATGTAACCCAATTTGTGATAAGTAATAGCATGTGTGTGTTATTTTTAGTGCTATACTCTTGCTTAAACTTGTGTAAAATTAGACTTTACACTTAAATATAGCATACCAAATCTTTATAATGAGTTTATGAGTGAACCCAATGACAAAAAATTCTGGCTCCGCCCCTGTCTCGGGATAAACCGGCGATAAAATCGACATGGAGGCGATAGGTTTTCCAGCCGCCGCCCCAGGTCGCCCCAGACGTCTTTTTTTAGATCATACTCGGCCAAATACGACACAGAATTAGGCGAAATTTAGGCATTCCATTGTTTTTTACATATTAAAAACATAATTTAAAAACAAAATAAAAACGACGACTACTACTACGCCGCCGTCGCCCGCCGCGCCGCCTACACGTCGAAGAGCTTGCCGAAGGCGCTGTAGTCGCCGCCACCACCCTCCTCCTCCTCCTTCACGCCGTCGTTGTCCTTGCTACACCCCTGTTGCTGGGTCGTCTTGGGGGACAGGTTTGGTTGGTGGCGGTGCCTCGTCGTCGCTATCCTCGAGGACTATGACGCCGCCCTCTCCGTGGCCGTCTCCTCAAGGGCGCGACGCTGGCGCTCCATCTCCAGCCGGACGTAGTCCTCTCGCGCCCACTTGAGGGCGGTCTCGTCGTCGGCGGCCATGTCCTCGTGCTCCTTCTTCACGATGATGAGCCCCGGCTCCGTCTTCGACTTGACGAGGCGGGGGAGGGAGCAGAGGGCCACGACCGCCCTCGTTGATGATGAGGGCGCCGCCACGGGTGCGCCGCCCGAGCGGCGTCTTCACGGGCTCGGCCTTGACGTTGGCGAGCGCCGACGAACCAGAGGAGCGGGACGAGGAGGAAGAGGACTCGCCCGCCATGTGCCTCGGGACCGGGGCCAGGGTCGCCGGGTACTCGAGCGGCGGCTTGTTGCGGAGCATACGCCCAGGGGAGCCCCACCATAGGCGGCGCCCGTCGGTGTTGTGGCGCCCCCTCAACGGCGTGTTGTTGGTGGAGGCGAGTTGCTTCTCGTGGCGGCGTTGAAAGTACGCCGCCCAGTACGCGTGGTTGCTGGCGGCATACTCCGGGAGGCCCCGCACCTCCTCCGGCAGGAGGCCCGAATGCGCGCGATCTTGGCGTGGAAGTGGTCGGCGGTGGTCGGCTGCGGGGGGACAGGAACGCCTTCGACGCTGAGCCTCCCAGTCGTGCAGGTGGCGGCGGCCGAAGCCATTGGCCGCCGCTCCATCACCAGGGAATCTCTCCCATCGGCTGTTGTACACGTTGTGGCTGTAGACGGGGGGAGGGGGGAAACGATATGGGGGCGTCGGCGGCGAGAGAGGGACTGCGGGCGAAGGAGAGTGCGTCCATCGGCGAGGGAGGGGACGGCTTTTATAGTCAGCGAGCGGGCGACAGACGTGTGTACGCGTGGCAGAAGGGGGCGGCTTTTATAGTCGGCGAGCGAGCGACAGACGTGTGTATGCGTGGCGAGAGGGGCGGCTTTTATAGTCGGCGAGTGAACGGCAGACGTGTGTACGCGTGACGGGAAGGGGTGGCTTTTATAGTCGGTGAGTGAGCGGCAGACGTGTGTACGTGTGGCGGGAGGGGGCGGGGTGCGCGTCGCCGCGCCAATGCTGCCGCCGGCCAGCCTTCGCATTGATTCCCCACGGGAAACCTAGACGATGAGGACGACAAACGCGAGCGGGTCGCTGACTTGACAGGCCCGCCAGGCTTTCACGTCAAAACTGTTTCCCCCGATGTCCCGGACACCCTTGATGTGCTGGGTTCGGCCTGGCCAGCGTCAAATTTGGCTTCAATTGGTGAAAAGTGAGCTTCTGAGATGTAATTGGACCGATTTTTCGACATCAAAGAAAGACCTTTAGGAGGCTTGTTGGGGCGCGGCTAGCACTTGTTGTAGTTTCTCGCCTGCTGTAACCAAACAAGTTCAGCAGAGATGCAGCACAGATTAATTTAACTACCTACACTTCGTGTCGCCGGCCGTACGTACGTAGCCATCGCCACTACAAATGGATCTTTTCCCTCCTGATTAGTACTAGATGTTCTCTCTGACTCTGAGCACATCGCTTATGACCTTATGTGGCTCGCCGGACCGTCACCGCCCCTTAATGGCGCAGGACAGATGGCCAACCCGGCCGATTACAGCGCGAGCTCCGGGAAAACGACGCGACGGTGCACGTCGCACATAATTGCACCCACCCCCGAAACCATTTTCTACCCGACGGCTCGCCCTGAGGTCCACATCACCGGTGCAATGGCAGCAGCGGGAGCGCTAAGGTCGACCAAGGGTCGTTACCGGCCGTGCGGTTCGTTCGCCCGGGCACCACACGTAGCCTGCACACGTCCATGCACTCTCGTGCCCGCTCGGGTACGGCCGCGGCGTCTGCCATGTGTGTGGAGTGCTTGCACCCTGGACGATGGGTTGGTTGCCTGTGGGCTATGATGGTTTGATCTTCGTAGGCTTGTGTCGTGTCGTCCAAGCGGCGGCTGATTGCTCCTGCTGGTGATGCCGTGATGGGGATGGGGATCGGTCGCGGAGACGTTCGTGCTGGTTGCCTGCATGAGGGTGATAATATCGTGGTCGGAGACGTTTGGTTCTGGACCGGGACATGTTAATCGGTGCCTATTGTGGCTGTTTGCATGGAGGTGTTTCCGACGCCATGACAGGCGTATGCTGACACAGGGCGGGGGATGGGGATGGATGGCCGGATACGGTTGAAGATATCGTTCTTCTTCTTCTTTTTTTTGCGAGGAAGATATCGTTCTTCGACATTGAGGATGGGCACTACGGTTCACGGGAACATGTCGTGGGTAGATCCAAACAGTGGAGTAGTAAATCATACAGATTTCAGGAGAGTCACAAATCATATATGCACGTTTTCCCCCGGTCGGTCGATCAGATGACCCAAACCACGTCCACCCTCCTCTGATCTCCTCGCCACTGCTAGATGAGCTTGACGAGGGAAACTCTCTTGGCGGATGATGGTGGCGGGGCATGATTGGCGGTTCCGATTAAGGGCATGTAGTACAATGCATAGTCTCAAGGTGATGCCTTATATATCATGTAGGATCGGATATGATGTAAAGTAAATTCAGATAGGGAAGCGGGATCCTTTTCAGGAGGCGGGTGCTTGAAGAGAAAAAGTATGATTCGGTGACAAAAGCTGAAAAGGTTGGAGTGAAAAATAGAGATGCATGTGTACTAGAGTCTTTATTTTTTATTTATTAATGATGCCCTTTAGTGATAGCTTGCATTGGAAAGAAAAAATTAATATAGACGTCTCAAATTACTTTTTGTCATGGGGCATATATATCTATATGCCACCATTGTACATGCCCTAACTCGGCTCGTCCAGGAGCTATTGCGGAAGCGGTGGCAATTGCCTCAGGTAACACATCTATTGGTGGCTTTCCTCGTTAGTACAATGATGAGCTACAGGGCGACCTTACTACGCACGAGGGATGTAGGACACGGGGTCAAATTTATTGGTTGCGGTGCATGAAGAGTTGATGAACATTCTTTGTGCAAGATCAATGCTCATCAGCAGAAGGCTGACACGGGAATGTGGAGTCTGTTGGGGAACACAATAATTTCAAAATTTCTTACGCACACACACAGGATTATGGTGATGTATAGCAATAAGAGGGAAGAGTGTGTCTACGTACCCTTATAGACCGAACGTGGAAGCGTTAGCACAACGTGGTTGATGTAGTCATACGTCTTCACGATCCAACCGATCCAAGTACCGAACGCACGGCACCTCCGAGTTCTGCACACGTTCAACTCGATGACGTTCCGTGAGCTCCGATCCAGCAAAGCTTCACAGGAGAGTTCCGTCAGCACGATGGCGTGGTGACAGTGATGATGATGCTACCGACGCAGGGCTTCGCCTAAGCACCGCTACGATATGATCAAGGTGGATTATGATAGAGGGGGGCACCGCACACGGCTAAGAGATCAATGATCAATTGTTGTGTCTCCAAGGGGTGCCCCCTCCCAGTATATAAAGAAGTGGAGGAGGGGGAGGGCCGACCCTCTCTATGGCGCACCCTAGGGGAGTCCTACTCCCACTGGGAGTAGGATTCCCCCTTTCCTAGTAGAACTAGGAGCCCTTCCAAGTAGTAGGAGAGAAGGAAAGGGAAAAGAGAAGAGAAGGAAGGAGGGGGTGCCGCCCCCCCCCCAGTCCAATTCGGACTAAGCATTGGGGGGCTGCAGCCTCTCCTCTCTCTTTCCCCTAAAGCCCAATAAGGCTCATATACTCCCGGCGAATTCCCGTAACTCTCCGGTACTTTAAAAAATACCTGAATCACTCGGAACCTTTCCGATGTCTGAATATAGCCGTCCAATATATCGATCTTTACGTCTCGACCATTTTGAGACTCCTCATCATGTCACTGATCTCATTCGGGACTCCGAACTACCTTCGGTACATCAAAACACATAAACTCGTAATACAAATCGTCACCGAACGTTAAGCGTGCGGACCCTACGGGTTCGAGAACTATGTAGACATGACCGAGACACGTCTCCGGTCAATAACCAATAGCGGAACCTGAATGCTCATATTGGCTCCTACATATTCTACGAAGATCTTTATCGGTCAAACCGCATAACAACATACGTTGTTCCCTTTGTCATCGGTATGTTACTTGCCCGAGATTCGATCGTCGGTATCTCAATACCTAGTTCAATCTCGTTACCGGTAAGTCTCTTTACTCGTTCCGTAATACATCATCCCGCAACTAACTCGTTAGTTACAATGCTTGCAAGGCTTATAGTGATGTGTATTACCGAGTGGGCCCAGAGATACTGTCGTGGGTCTAAGACTGACAGTAGAATGGGGTAGGTATGAGGAGGCAAGATCCTTGCTATGGAGTAGTTGTACACACGAGTCTACGAGTTCAGGCCCTTCACGAAGGAAGTAACAGCCCTACGTCTCGGTGCCCGGAGGCGGTCGACTGGATTGTGTATATGTGTGTGTTTACAAAGGAAGCGAACCCTTGTCCCAGAGGAGGGGAGTGGCTTATATAGAGTGCGCCAGGACCCCAGCTCTCCTTCGTTACACGGGATTCAATGTACATTAAGAGTGGAACGTTACTGGTAATGCTAGCAATTAAGTGATATAAATGATAATTAAGTCTATGAGTAAATGCCCGACCGTTGTTGTGTAGAGTGGCTTTAGGTCTTCTGTACGTCGAGTGGTTACTGTGACGGTCGAGTGTCATTGATTTTTCTGAGTGGAATGTCTCTGGTCGAGTGGATGATGGTACCCTTTGAATGCTTCTGGTTTTAGGGCGATGACCTTGGGGAGGGCGTCTAGGTCAGGCCTATGACCCTACCCTAGGTACATAGCTTCATCATTAGCCCCCGAATGGTTCGGGGCTTGAGTGGAGAAGGAGTTGAGAATTCCTCCGATTCAATTTTCGTGCTTCGGGAGCGTCTTATTTGCGACCAAGTGAACAATTATGATGATCCCAACTTCTTCTCAGTCGCCTTGATCCATTCTTGGTTCTGCCGAGTGAAGTTTTGTTGTAATGCTCTGAGTGCTGATATGGAAAAGATCTTCCGCCTGACAGGTTGCCCTGTTGCGCGCGGATATCGTGGGATTTTATATTTGCGTAAGTGCGCGAGACGGAGGAGTTCGCAATAATCGGATGGGATCAAGCGAGGCCACCTCGATCACTGCGCCACCTTTTTTGCCACATACCTCGCGCGTGACTATTGCAGGATTTGATTGGATCGTCTGGCCCCACAAGTCATCCACTCGGAAGCGGCCCCATATAAGGTGCCAGATCGGATTTTGTGCACAGCGCTTCTCCATTCTCCTCCTTTCTCCTATGCTTTCTCCGCCATCTCCATCTTCGCTCTTAGTGCCGCTGCTCCGTTCGAGCTTCGCCTGCGACCATGGGGAAGGAGAATACGGTGGCCTTGGAGCGTGCAAAGAAGGTGACGGCGAAGGCGAAGGGAAAGAGGTCCAACCAGGGCGGATCCTCATCGAGATCCGGCCTGCCGCGCGGCTGGATCCAGGGCGACTGAATCCAGTCTACGATCAGCCAAGACGACATCGATGATCTGGTCGAGGGGGGGCTGATCCCCCATGAATCGGCGTGGCTCTCGGAAGGAGAGACCGAACCGCATCCCCGTGATGGTGAGTGCGTTATCCTCGCAACTCATGTTGACCGTGGATTTTATCTGCCTCCCCATCCTTTTTTCCAGGGATTCTTGAACTTCTTTGGAGCATAACTTCACCATTTCAATCCCAACTCCATCGTATATCTTGCCGCCTACGTGTCCATGTGCGAGAACTTCTTAGGTTGTAGGCCACACTGGGGTCTTTTCAAGCACATTTTCACTTGCCATTCTCAGTCGGTCAAGAAGGCCAATCCGAGTGACGAGAAAACGCGCATGATTCAGATGTGCAGGGGTCTTGGGATTCAGATGAGAAATAAAAGCACTTTCCCAGCCATGATCCTTCCCGAGTCGGTCCGAGGTTGGCAGTCGACCTGGTTTTATTGCAAAGACCAGCCAACTCCAGGTCAGTCGACCGGGCTCCCTGCTTTTTCCATGGCTCGGGTCAAGAAGCCCTCCGCATTGAAAGTGATCCCAGAGGAGAGAGCGCGGGTGAAGGTGTTGGTCGAGCGGGTGGTCCAGCTCGTCCGGGACGGCGTGACCGGTATGGATCTGTTGGAGGTATTCCTCAAACAACGCATCCAGCCGCTCCAAGCTCGTGATCATCCAATGTGGATGTACTCGGGCATTGAGGATTCCACTCGGATCCACCCGGAGGAGGTCGACGAGGACACGGTGGAGAAGTGGCTGAGAGGCATCATAGGCAACAAGGATAACCCCAGGGGGTCCAGGAGGGTCGCTCCATTCGACCATTGGCGTCAGCCAGACCAGGCCTGACTCTGGATTGCCGAGTACTTTTTTGATTAATCATGTAACCGCCTGTCGATGACTGATTGTTTTTTCCTTTGCTTGTTATCTTTCAGGCTCTTATTGAGATGTATTCAATGCCCAACGGAGAGCAGGAGCAGGACTCGGAGGCGGAGGCGAGCGGAGGCGATAGCGGTGAGTGGCACTCGGACGAGGAGGAGGGTGAGGAGAGCGGCGACCCGAGTGACGAAGAAGAGGTAGACTCGCCTCCTCGCAGAGAAAAAAGGTCCAAGCACGCTCACAATCCAGAAAGCCTTCATGACATGGTGGCCGCACCGACTGGGCAGTCTTCGAAGTGTCCCCGGACGTCCTCTCCAGTGCCAACTGAGAGGACACCGAAGCAATCTAAAGTTGCACCTCCTCTAGCACCGAAACTGCCGAGGGCTGCTTCATCCAAACCTCCAAAGGCTTTGCCCAAGATCAAAATGGTCATTCCTACTATCTCTGGGTAATAATCTGACCCAATTTTTTGGTTGACTCGGTGTAACAAACGTGACCGACTGAATATTGAAATTTGCAGAGCTGCTACCTCTGGGACTTCCACCCGCCAGTATGAAGACGAGGATATGGAAGATGCAGTCACCTTCAACCCGGGTACAACTCTCGTGATCTTGTTCTTGATTATATGGTCGATTAAATTCTAGCAACTCATCTAGGGTCGACTGATTTCTTTGCAGCCCCTCCCAATGTCATTGAACTTCTAGATGATGATGAGGACGTGCCGCCGAGGCCCAGGAAGAAGAAGGCAACAACTGGCAAGACATCCCAGTCGGAGCCGGCGACGGAGCCGGTAGTTCAACAGCTCGAAGATGCGAGTAAGGTTTCTGTAACCTTTGTTGACCCCGTGTCGAGTGCGCGCCCCGCATCGTCGACTGCCCCAGTGCTTGCTTCAACCATCCAACTTCATGCCACAGATCTCCAAGCCGCTGCGTCTGGACCGTCTGTCCCCTTCTTTGCCACTCATCATGTTCCAGAAAGCCAGTCGGACGTCGCTGCGGAGGCCATTCGTCAGGCTGACATAATGATGGAGCGGGTGAAGGTGGTGCACGAAAGCAGTCAGGCTGCTTATGACGCCAGCGCGGCTCTTCGAGCCAATGTCCAGGTAAGTTGACTTCCGGCTGAACTTGTTCTATTAGGATATGCTACCCGAATATTTTCCTTCGCGCAATCTCTCATTGTCTTGCACTTCCAGACTGTACACCCAGTGGGTGTTTTGTCATCTTTATCATTTTCACTCTTCCACTCGGCCTGGTCGAGTGGGATCTGAACCAGTGGGAGCACGCTAAGTGCACCCACTGGGTGTAGTCCCCGAGACCGCAGTCTACTGCTGGTAGTCGGTTGGGGTCTGAGCACTACTTTCTCTTTTTTACTCGGTCTGGGCAGACCAGCCGAGTGGAACCCGAACCGGTGGAGGCACACTAAGTGCACCCACTGGGTGTAGTCCCCGAGACCGCGGTCGACTGCTGGCAGTCGGTTGGGGTCTGAGTACTTCTTTTTTTCCTCTATTTTTTACTCGGTCTGGGAGGACCAGCCGAGTGGAACCTGAACCAGTGGGGGCACGCTAAGTGCACCCACTAGGTGTAGTCCCCGAGACCGCGGTCGACTGCTGGCAGTTGGTTGGGGTCTGAGTAGTCTTGAAGTTTTATTCACTCGGAAGTAAATAATCATTGATCATGTCTTTTACTCACTGTAGAAATCTTGTACGCTTATCTCCAAGTTCGCCGAATTTGAGGAAAAGCAAAGACAACTCAACGTTGACCTGGAGCTAGCTCAACAGAACTTAAAGAAGGCGCAAGATGAAGTCGCTGGTGCGGAAGGTAACGGCCTGTCGAATGCTTATCTTGACCATCCTTCAAGTTATCCCTTCGTTCTTCTGTTTGATCTAAATGTGTATTTTGCAGAGAAAATGAGGCTGGCCCTGGAGAAGAAGGACTTGGACCTTGCAACTGCGTAGAAGGATGCTCAGGAGAAGACTGCCCTTGCTGACCAGAAACTGGCTTCGGTCGGAGCGCTAGAGGAGGAAATCAACAAGTTGAAGTCGTCTCTCACTGAATCCAACCGAGAGGCGACTTGTCTAAAAAAAGATAAAGTGGCTCTGAACGATCAGCTGGAAAGCATGACTCGTAGGAGGAACGATTTGGAGGCTTATCTGAAAGCCCTCGCCAAGAAACTCTTTCTTATGCTCGAAGGTACTCCTTTTTACCCAACTGTTTTACTATTTGCAAGTTAGTCCTGACCAGTCGACTCATTAACTCCTTGACTCTGCAGAATTCTGTCAAAACTTTGAAGAGGAGACTGGACGGGTCGAGACGGGCTTGGATCCTATCCTTTCTCTAGTCGGCGACGAGGCTGCCATGAATGTGCTTCGATTGGAATCCCGTGTCGCCAGTGTTACCAGTTATCTTGCTCGTCTAAAGGTGGCGGTGTCGTGCATTGACTCATCGCTCTGGCCAAGGGCAACGCTTCAGAATGATCTCGAGTCTCTAATGACTCGGCTCAATGAGGTCCCTGGTCGAGTGTAGGAATGGAAGAAGTCCTCTGCCCGATGCAGCGCTGACGTGGCTCTGTCGCTGGTTAGGGTCCACTGCAAAGAAGCTCGAGAAGAGAAGCTGGCGGCGATCAAGGTCACCAACACCAAAAGGCACGACTTCCAATCCTTCATGGAGACTTTCATTGCTGCTGCCACTCGGATCGCGGACGGGATCGATTTGGACGAGTTCATCGAGCCTGCAAGCCCTCCTCCTGCTGAGTGAACGAACTTGATACGTAAACTTTCTTTAAATTTGCCTCAGAATGCCGAGTGATTTTTGTAACCGTTAAACTCCTTCAGGCTTGATGCCCGAGTACTTTTATCTCCGTCCTGAAACTTTTGAGGTTTTATCCCATCTTGGTTTATCTTCTGCATGTGCTTGCGTCCGCCTTCGAGTGGAGCTTATTCTTCACTCGGAATATTTCTTGAAATGCAGATCTGAGGGAGATACCTCATTCGACCTGCGCCTCTCCATCCTTGCGGATAGGGATGGAGCGCACGTTGTGCTTGTGGCACAGCTCCGAGGAGAGAGTTGCAGTCGACCTGCACCTCGTCGTCCTTGCGGATAGGGATGGAGCACGCGTTGTACTTGTGGCGTGGCTCCGAGGTGAAGGTTGCATTCGACCTGCACATCGTCATCCTTGCGGATAGGGATGGAGCGCACGTTGTACTTGTGGCGTAGCTCCGAGGTGAACGTTGCATTCGACCTGCACCTCGTCATCCTTGCAGATAGGGATGGAGCGCACTTTGTACTTGTGACGCAGCTAAGCCCCCGAGTGTGAGGTTTGCTCATCACTCGGTAGGATTTCTAATACTTAGGCGAGTACTAGACTGTAGCTAATCCCCCGAGCGTGAGGTTTGCTCATCACTCGGTAGGATTTTTAATACTTAGGCAAGTATTGGACTGTATCTAAGCCCCCGAGTGTGAGGTTTGCTCATCACTCGGTAGGATTTTTAATACCTAGGTGAGTACTAGACTGCAGCTAAGCCTCCAAGTGTGGGGTTTGCTCATCACTCGGTAGGATTTTTAAAACTTAGGCGAGTACTGGACTGTAGCTATGATGTCTACTACACAACCTTCTTCTTGTAGACGTTGTTGGGCCTCCAAGTGCAGAGGTTTGTAGGACAGTAGCAAATTTCCCTCAAATGGATGACCTAAGGTTTATCAATCCGTAGGAGGAGTAGGATGAAGATGGTCTTTCTCGAGCAACCCTGCAACCAAATAACAAAGAGTCTCTTGTGTCCCCAACACACCCAATACAATGGCAAATTGTATAGGTGCACTAGTTCGGCGAAGAGATGGTGATACAAGTGCAATATGGATGGTAGATAATAGTTTTCGTAATCTGAAATAATAAAAACAGCAATGTAGCAAGTGATAAAAGTGAGCGTAAACGGTATTGCAATGATAGGAAATAAGGCCTAGGGTTCATACTTTCGCTAGTGTAAGTTCCCTTAACAATACTAACATAATTGGATCACATAACTATCCCTCAACATGCAACAAAGAGTCACTCCAAAGTCACTAATAGCGGAGAACGAACGAAGAGATTATGGTAGGGTACGAAACCACCTCAAAGTTATTCTTTCCAATCAATCCGTTGGTCTATTCCTACAAGTGTCACAAACAGCCCTAGAGTTCGTACTAGAATAACACCTTAAGACACAAATCAACCAAAACCCTAATGTCACCTAGATACTCCAATGTCACCTCAAGTATCCGTGGGTATGATTATACGATATGCGTCACACAATCTCAGATTCATCTATTCAACCAACACAAAGGACCTCAAGAGTGCCCCAAAGTTTCTACCGGAGAATCACGACGAAAACGTGTGCCAACCCCTATGCATAGGTTCATGGGCGGAACCCGCAAGTTGGTCACCAAAACATACATCAAGTGAATCACGTGATATCCCATTGTCACCACAGATATCCACGGCAAGACATACATCAAGTGTTCTCAAATCTTTAAAGACTCAACCCGATAAGATTACTTCAAAGGGGAAACTCAATTCATCACAAGAGAGTAGAGGGGGAGGAGAAACATAAGATCCAACTATAATAGCAAAGCTCGCGATACATCAAGATCGTATCATCTCAAGAACACGAGAGAGAGAGATCAAACACATAGCTACTGGTACATACCCTCAGCCCCGAGGGTGAACTACTCCCTCCTCGTCATGGAGAGCACCGGGATGATGAAGATGGCCACCGGTGAGGGTTCCCCCCTCCGACAGGGTGCCGGAACAGGGTCCTGATTGACTTTGGTGGCTACGGAGGCTACTAGCGGCGGAACTCCCGACCTATGTTGCGTTCTGGAAGTTTTAGGTCACGTGGGTATATATGGGTGTAGGGAGGACGTCGGAGGAGCCACGGGGGTCCCACGAGACAAGGGGCGCGCCCTCCATCTTCGTGAGCACCTCGTGTCTCCCCTGACGTGGGGTCCAAGTTCATCAGGTGTGTTTCCTTCCAAAAATAACTTCTCCAGTTGATTTTGTTCTGTTTCGACTCCGTGTGATATTCCTTTTCTTCAAAACACTAAAATAGGCATAAAACAACAAATCTGGGCTGGGCCTCCGGTTAATAGGTTAGTCCCAAAAGTAATATAAAAGTGGATAATAAAGCCCAATATTTCCCAAAACAGTAGATAATATAGCATGGAGCAATCAAAAATTATAGATACGTTGGAGACGTATCAAGCATCCTCAAGCTTAATTCCTGCTCGTCCTCGAGTAGGTAAATGATAAAAAGGAATTTTTGATGCGGAGTGCTACTTGGCATAATTTCATTGTAATTCTTCTTACTCGTGATATGAATATTCAGATTCATAAGATTCAAGACAAAAGTTCATATTGACATAAAAATAATAATACTTCAAGCATACTAATAAAGCAATCATGTCTTCTCAAAATAACATGGCCAAAGAAAGTTATCCCTACAAAATCATATAGTATGGCTATGCTCCATCTTCACCACACAAAATATTTAAATCATGCACAACCCCGATGACAAGCCAAGCGATTGTTTCATACTTTTGATGTTCTCAAACTTTTTCAATCTTCATGCAATACATGAGCGTGAGCCATGGATATAGCACTATAGGTGGAATAGAATGGTGGTTGTGGGGAAGACAAAAAGGGAGAAGATAGTCTCACATCAACTAGGCGTATCAACGGGCTATGGAGATGCCCATCAATAGATATCAATGTGAGTGAGTAGGGATTGCCATGCAACGGATGCACTAGAGCTATAAATGTATGAAAGCTCAACAAAAGAAACTAGTGGGCGTGCATCCAACTTGCTTGCTCACGAAGACCTAGGGCATTTTGAGGAAGCCCATCATTGGAATATACAAGCCAAGTTCTATAACGTAAAATTCCCACTAGTATATGAAAGTGACAACATATGAGACTCTCTATATGAAGAACATGGTGCTACTTTGAAGCACAATATATGAGACTTGCTATATCATGGTGCTACTTTGAAGCACTAGTGTGGAAAAAAGGATAGTAGCATTGCCCCTTTTTATTTTTTTTTATTTTTATTTGGCCTTTCTTTTTTTATGGCCTTTCTCTTTTTTCTTTATTTGGCCTTTTTTTGGGACAATGCTCTATTGAATGATGATCATCACACTTCTATTTACTTACAACTCAAGAATTACAACTCGATACTTAGAACAAGATATGACTCTATATGAATGCCTCCGGCGGTGTACCGGGATGTGCAATGATGCATGAGTGATATGTATGAAAGAATTATGAACGGTGGCTTTGCCACAAATACAATGTCAACTACATGATCATGCTAAGCAATATGACAATGATGAAGCGTGTCATAATAAACGGAATGGTGAAAAGTTGCATGGCAATATATCTCAGAATGGCTATGGAAATGCCATAATAGGTAGGTATGGTGGCTGTTTTGAGGAAGGTATATGGTGGGTTTATGGTACCGGCGAAAGTTGCGCGGTACTAGAGAGGCTAGCAAAGGTGGAAGGGTGAGAGTACGTATAATCCATGGACTCAACATTAGTCATAAAGAACTCACATACTTATTGCAAAAATCTATTAGTTATCGAAACAAAGTACTACGTGCATGCTCCTAGGGGGATATATTGGTAGGAAAAGACCATTGCTTGTCCCCGACCGCCACTCATAAGGAAGACAATCAATAAATAAATCATGCTCCGACTTCGTCACATAACGGTTCACCATACGTGCATGCTACGGGAATCACAAGCTTCAACACAAGTCTTTCTTAAATTCACAACTACTCAACTAGCATGGCTCTAATATTACCATCCTCATATCTCAAAACAATCATCAAGTATCAAACTTCTCTTAGTATTCAACACACTCATAAGAGAATTTTATTATTCTTGAATACCTAGCATATTAGAATTTTAAGCAAATTACCATGCTATTTAAGACTCTCAAAATAATATAATTGAAGCATGAGAGTTCATCTATTTCTTCAAAATAAAACTACCACCATGCTCTAAAAGGATATAAGCGAAGCACTAGAGCAACAACAAACTACTCCGAAAGATATAAGTGAAGATCAATGAGTAGTCAAATAATTCTGCAACTATGTGAATACTCTCTAACATTTAATAATTTCAGATCTTGGTACTCTATTCAAACAGCAAGCAAATCCTAACAAAATAAATTGACGCTCCAAGCAAAACACATATCATGTGGCGAATAAAAATATAGCTCCAAGTAAAGTTACCGATGAACGAAGACGAAAGAGGGGATGCCTTCCGGGGAATCCCCAAGCTTAGACTCTTGCCACTCCTTATTCCATAGTCCATCGAATCCTTACCCAAAACTTGAAAACTTCACAACACAAAACTTAACAGAAAACTAGTAAGCTCCGTTAGTATAAGAAAATAAATCACCACTTCAAGGTACTGTAATGAACCCATTCTTTATTTATATTGATGTTAAATCTACTGTATTCCAACTTCTCTATGGTTTATAAACTATTTTACTAGCCATAGATTCGTCAAAATAAGTAAATAACACATCAAAAACAGAATCTGTCAAAAACAGAACAGTCTGTAGTAATCTGGATCAAACCTATACTACTGGAACTCATAAAATTCTCAAATAAATTTCTGGACCTGAGTAATTTATCTATTAATCATCTGCAAAAAGAATTAACTAAATATCACTCTCCAAATAAAAATGGAAGCAATTCTCGTGAGCGCTAAAGTTTCTCTTTTTTACAGCATGATCATCAAGACTTCCCCCAAGTCTCCCCAAAGGTTCTACTTGGCACAAACACTAATTTACATACATTATAACTGAGCATTTTTCCTGCCCTCTCAGACCATTACCATTTTTAGCCGTTGGATCATCACTCTTAGGCTTCGTAGGCCGTCCGATCTGCTCTTAATTGCACGCAAATCGCGAGTTCAGGCTTCCTGACAAGCGCTAACCTTCTTGGGCCGCTACTCTCGTCGCTTTTTTCGAATTCTCAAGTAACATCGGCCTAATGGGCCTTTACAAGCCTCCCTTACGGGCCTATAACAGTCCCCTACGTGGGGCTTTCCCTTCAAAAAAAACTCCCACGACCCTGTGTCACGACTGACGACCGATGCCGGAGAGAGGATCCATGGCGACCGCGCCTAGGTTCAGGGCGGGTGTGCCTCGCATGGGGCCGAGGCACCCGATGAGGTTGTCTTCCTGGCGATTCCACGATGCGGTGCCCGAGCCAGCGGATCGTCCGCTGTCGATTCGACTCCGTCGATTCAATAATTGAATCACGGTTACAAGAGGCCATTAATGGCAATGGATGTGAGAGGCCGGCAGATAATTGCAGGTCAGTTACATTGTCAATTCATGCTCGTCCCTTTACTCTCGCGTCCATATAATCTCCACTGTCTATCTTCTCCTTGCCCATTCCCCTCCTCAGTTCCGCAACAGCTATGGTTGACGCCCAGGTTGCTGATTCGTCTTCCCTCTTTAGCGAATGGTCTCTCCTTCCTACTTCCATCCTACCCCCAATTCTGCATCGAGTTAAAGGTTTTTATTTATTTATTTATGCTGTTCTTTGTGCTTTCAAATAAACGTAGGTTCTCTGATCTCGACCGATTGGATCTCGGTTCCACGGTTGGTTGATTCTGGTGCATTGAAAGGTGAGGCACTGCTTTCACCATTAATGATTTCTTGCATGAGAATAATACATGCTCAAACGCGGCATCTTCCAATTGTTCAAAGTGCTAATAGTTACAACCTGAGATTACTTGCTCGGGTCCTTCCTTCACAAAGTACAGAGATGACTTCAGAGTAACCATGTTCTTTTCAGCTTTTCTATTCTACATAAACAACTTGAGGACGGTATGGATCAGGGTCTTCTGTTTGAAGGTATTTTCCTTTACATGTTTGAGTTTTGAAGCCCTATTTGGGCATGCCTCACTTTCTGGGAATGCAATGGTGAAGCTATGGTATTTTTCTAAGTGTAGTTATAGTGTGAGATTATTTGTTTGGGTTCCAAATTCTTGCACAAAGTGCAGAGTTGGCTTAGATTAACCATGTTCTTTTCAGCTTTTCTGTTCTAAATAAACGACGTGAGGACAGAGAGGATCAATTCATATTTGTCCTGCTTTTGAAGTCCCTCTGTATTGGGGCATGCCTTGCTTTCTAGGAATGCAAAGGTGAAGGTATGATACTTTTTCTTAATTTTTATTTGGTGACTGTATTTTGATTGCTTGTAGCGAGTGATTTTCAATATTTAATTACTCATCAGAACTGAAGTATAAGCCATGTGTTCAAAACGAGGGAATGGAAAAGCCATAGAGCAAAGCAGTTGTTAATGGTATTTATGTTGGCAAATAACGAAGTCTTAGCATCATGCATATAATATGTAGCCAGGATAGTCATTTGTCTTACCTAGCTACCTCTCCCTTATTTTTTTAACATTTATCGGGCCTTGGATATTCTAAATGTGTCATGTATTTCCTTTTTCATTCTTCAATAGACTGTGAAGTGGGATCCGTAATTGAATTCTTCTTGTACCCACATAGGATCTTCCATCTATACTCTCCTTTATCATATTTGTTTCATGTTAGATGGCCATGGAACGGGTTATCAATTCAGTTATCCAGAAAGAATCTAATTCAATTTGAGGGAATGCTTTCAGTTTGAGTGATTTGTTGTCTGTGAGTATAATGCTCCAACGCCCAAATCTTCCAATTGTTGAGAGTGTTAATGGTCAAATTGTGAGATTATTTTCATATGGAAGCACTAAATAGACAGTTGTTCATGCACTAAGTTTCTACATTATTTGTGTCCCTCACTTCATGCCCTGCTCCAGTATTGTTTGACAAAGTGCAGGGTGTGCTAAGTAGCCATGTTATTTTCGTTAATCCAGTTACAGTGCTATATACGTCAAGCTCTCAAATTCATATATGGCACACTAGAAAATGCAAAAGGTAACTATTATGTCTGTTACTTAGTAACCTCTACTTCCATTTCTGATCTATCAAGGCACATTTAATAGCAAAACAATCTATATATTTCATTCAGCAATCTTGACTCGTGATCATGCAAGTGTCGTTCAGCAAAAGACTGCAGTTAATATATTGATCTAAAAAGGAGATGACGTTGAGCAAAAGTTAAAGCTTCAAACAAAAAGACGTGCTTTATAGTGATGAAATTTAGGAGATTTATTTTCTTGTTTCTTGAATGAAACGGAATTTGTAAGCCAAATATTTTAATGCTATTATGTGAAAATATGAAATCATCAAGTTTTAGTTTTTATCCCTTTTAAGTTGTTCCTATATGTTGGAATATGTTTTCTAACCAACGTAATTCCAGTTGACTGAAGAAAACAAACCTTTTTTTGTAGGTAGAACACTTGTATTACGCAATCACAACAGTATACAATCAACAGGATTCAGCTCAATGTCACCTGGGGGATCAGAGCACAATCAACTTATATTTATACTTTCTAAGCAAGCAGAGTTTGCCAGAAAGTTGCTAACTTTATTTTGGGAGCGCCTAACATGAGTAATACTAATTATACGAAGACTCAAGAGGTGCTTTATTTCTTTCACCAA
Source organism: Triticum urartu (assembly GCF_003073215.2). Lineage (NCBI taxonomy): Eukaryota > Viridiplantae > Streptophyta > Magnoliopsida > Poales > Poaceae > Triticum > Triticum urartu. The sequence continues at coordinate 212,111,380 of NC_053028.1, read as the reverse complement.
AGAGGAATACACCGATCTATCCATGTCGCTGGTTTGAATCATATTTGTAACGTAAGAGAGACCACTTCAATCACCATGGGAAGGTCACTCCTCTGAAGGCCAATGATATGTTAGCCCTGCCTACAAGCAAATAATTATGATTCTAAATCATCCTGATAGGAGAAAACCTCTATGCAAGAGGAAAAAATAATAGGTCCATTGTCATCTCATAACACCATGCCAGCTCCAGCTCTTCCATCTGACAATAGCGATCCATCAGCATTAATTTTCACCCAACCCGAAGGGGGGCAGATCGACAACCAGCCTAACTCTATATAAAGTAGGATATGTTATGATTGTCCAACAGTTGTGTTGTATATTGGGATTAATTAAATATGCTTTGCTTTATGCTATTAATTAGGATGTAAGTCATACCATGTGGCATCCTGCTATGAGCAAGGCATTTTAATTCCAATTGTTCATTTATACGGTTTAAATATGTCTACCTTTTGTTTTCGAGATGGCCTTGAGCAAGATGGGCACTTTATGCATATCACCCACGAAATATTAGGTGACTATACAAACATGATGTGCATAAAGTTTATACATATTTAACTTAAATGTTTCATGTAAGAAAATTCCTACCATTCTATAGAAAAAATAGACGGGCGCTGCAACGCGCGCCATCATGGTCTAGTTAAAAGCATAAAACCACATCTAAACAGGGGCTAGATGAATTATTTATTACTAAACAGGAACAAAAAGCAAGGAACACAAATAAAGTTGGGTTGCCTCCCAACAAACGCTATCTTTTAACGCCCCTAGCTAGGCATGATGATTTCAATGATGCTCACAGAAAGGATAAGAATTGAAACATAAAGAGAGCATCATGAAGAATATGACTAGCACATTTCAGTCTAACATGCTTCCTATGCATAGGGATTTTGTGAGCAAACAACTTGTAGGAACAAGGATCAACTTGCATAGGAAGGTAAAGCAAGCAAAACTTCAAAATTTTAAGCACATAGAGAGGAAACTTGATATTATTGCAATTCCTACAAGCATATGTTCCTCCCTGATAATAATTTTCAGTAGCATCATGAATGAATTCAACAATATAACCAGCACCTAAAGCATTCTTTTCATGATCTACAAGCATAGAAAATTTACTACACTCCACATAAGCAAATTTCTTCTCATGAATAATAGTGGGAGCAAACTCAACAAAATAACTATCATGTGATTGAAAATAAAGATCAAGATGACAAGTTTCATGGTTATTATTATTCTTTAAAGCATACATGTAATCACAATAATCATCATAGATATGAGGCATGCTTTCATCATAGTAAATTTGCTCATCCAAGCTTGGGGGACAAAAAATATCATCTTCATCAAACATAGCTTCCCCAAGCTTGTGGCTTTGCATATCATTAGCATCATGCATATTCAAGGAATTCATACTAACAACATTGCAATCATGCTCATCATTCAAATATTTAGTGCCAAACATTTTATAGATTCCTTCTTCTAGCACTTGAGCACAATTATCCTTTCCATCATACTCACGAAAGATATTAAAAAGGTGAAGCGTATGAGACAAACTCAATTCCATTTTTTTGTAATTTTCTTTTATAAACTAAACTAGTGATAAAACAAGAAACTAAAAGACTTGATTGCAAGATCTAAAGATATACCTTCAAGCGCTAACCTCCCCGGCAACAGCGTCAGAAAAAGAGCTTGATGTCTACTACACAACCTTCTTCTTGTAGACGTTGTTGGGCCTCCAAGTGCAGAGGTTTGTAGGACAGTAGCAAATTTCCCTCAAGTGGATGACCTAAGGTTTATCAATCCGTAGGAGGCGTAGGATGAAGATGGTCTCTCTCGAGCAACCCTGCAACCAAATAACAAAGAGTCTCTTGTATCCCCAACACACCCAATACAATGGTAAATTGTATAGGTGCACTATTTCGGCGAAGAGATGGTGATACAAGTGCAATGTGGATGGTAGATAATAGTTTTTTGTAATCTGAAATAATAAAAACAGCAAGGTAGCAAGTGATAAAAGTGAGCGTAAACGGTATTGCAATGATAGGAAATAAGGCCTAGGGTTCATACTTTCGCTAGTGTAAGTTCCCTTAACAATACTAACATAATTGGATCACATAACTATCCCTCAACATGCAACAAAGAGTCACTCCAAAGTCACTAATAGCGGAGAACGAACGAAGAGATTATGGTAGGGTACGAAACCACCTCAAAGTTATTCTTTCCAATCAATCTGTTGGGCTATTCCTATAAGTGTCACAAACAGCCCTAGAGTTCGTACTAGAATAACACTTTAAGACACAAATCAACCAAAACCCTAATGTCACCTTGATACTCCAATGTCACCTCAAGTATCCGTGGGTATGATTATACGATATGCGTCACACAATCTCAGATTCATCTATTCAACCAACACAAAGGACCTCAAGAGTGCCCCAAAGTTTCTACCGGAGAATCACGATGAAAACATGTGCCAACCCCTATGCATAGGTTCATGGGCGGAACCCGCAAGTTGGTCACCAAAACATACATCAAGTGAATCACGTGATATCCCATTATCACCACAGATATCCACGGTAAGACATACATCAAGTGTTCTCAAATCTTTAAAGACTCAATCCGATAAGATTACTTCAAAGGGGAAACTCAATTCATCACAAGAGAGTAGAGGGGGAGGAGAAACATAAGATCCAACTATAATAGCAAAGCTCGCGATACATCAAGATCGTATCATCTTAAGAACACGAGAGAGAGAGAGAGATCAAACACATAGCTACTGGTACATACCCTCAGCCCCGAGGGAGAACTACTCCCTCCTCATCATGGAGAGCACCGGGATGATGAAGATGGCCACCGGTGAGGGTTCCCCCTCCGGCAGGGTGCCGGAACAGGGTCCCGATTGACTTTTGGTGGCTACGGAGGCTACTGGCAGCGGAACTCCCGATCTATGTTGCGTTCTGGAAGTTTTAGGTCATGTGGGTATATATGGGTGCAGGGAGGACGTCGGAGGAGCCACGGGGGTCCCACGAGACAGGGGGCGCGCCCTAGGGGGGCGCCCCCCACCCTCGTGAGCACCTAGTGTCTCCCCTGACGTGGGGTCCAAGTTCATCAGGTGTGTTTCCTTCCAAAAATAACTTCTCCAGTTGATTTCGTTCCGTTTCGACTCCGTCTGATATTCCTTTTCTTCAAAACACTGAAATAGGCATAAAACAGCAAATCTGGGCTGGGCCTCCGGTTAATAGGTTAGTCCCAAAAGTAATATAAAGTGGATAATAAAGCCCAATATTGCCCAAAACAGTAGATAATATAGCATGGAGCAATCAAAAATTATAGATACGTTGGAGACGTATCAAGCTAAGCCCCCGAGTGTGAGGTTTGCTCATGACTCGGTAGGATTTTTACAACTTAGGTGAGTACTGGACTGCAGCTAAGCCTCCGAGTGTGAGGTTTGCTCATCACTCGGGAGGATTTTTAATACTTAGGCGAGTACTGGACTGCAACTAAGCCCCCGAGTGAGAGACTTACTCACCACTCGGTAGCATTTTCAATACTTAAGCGAGTACTGGACTGCAGCTAAGCCCCCGAGTGAGAGACTTGCTCACCGCTCAGTAGGATTTTTAATACTTAGGCGAGTACTGGACTGCAACTAAGCCCCCGAGTGAGAGACTTGCTCACCCCTCAGTAGGATTTTCAATACTTAGGCAAGTACTAGACTGCAGCTAAGCCCCCGAGTGAGAGACTTGCTCACTGCTCAGTAGGATTTTTAATACTTAGGCGAGTACTGGACTGCAGCTAAGCCTCCGAGTGAGAGACTTGCTCACCGCTCGGTAGGATTTTTAATACTTAGGCGAGTACTAGACTGCAGCTAAGCCTCCGAGTGAGAGACTTGCTCGCCACTCAGTAGGATTTTTAATACTTAGACAAGTACTGGACTGCAGCTAAGCCTCCGAGTGAGAGACTTTCTCACCGCTCGGTAGGATTTTTAATACTTAGGCGAGTACTGGACTGCAGCTAAGCCCCCGAGTGAGAGACTTGCTCACCACTCGGTAGGATTTTCAATACTTAGGCGAGTACTAGACTGCAGCTAAGCCCCCGAGTGAGAGACTTGCTCACCGCTCGGTAGGATTTTTAATACTTAGGTGAGTACTGGACTGCAGCTAAGCCTCCAAGTGAGAGACTTGCTCACCGCTCGATAGGATTTTTAATACTTAGGCGAGTACTGGACTGCAGCTAAGCCTCCGAGTGAGAGACTTGCTCGCCACTCGGTAGGGTTTTTAATACTTAGGCGGGTATTGGACTGCAGCTAAGCCTCCGAGTGAGAGACTTGCTCGCCACTCGGTAGTATTTTTTTTAAACTTAGGCGAACGGATTCGCAGCTAAGCCTCTGAGTGGGAGGCTTACTCACCACTCGATAGGATTTTTTTTAAACTTAGGCGAACGGATTCGCAGCTAAGCCACCCACTGGGGGATTTTAGACACAAACGTAAGTAATCGACAATCATTTTAGAAGACTGTAAAACTCTTGTCTTTGATAAACAAACTACAAATGTGCTTCTTATTACATCTCAACAGACTGAGTGCTTAAGTATAAAAGGGGCGGAGTAGCTCCGCATTCCAAGCGCGCGGCTCTTCTTTCTTGTGCTTGACGTTATAGAGGTGGTACGCTCTGTTGTGGAGCACTCTGGTGACAACGAAGGGGCCTTCCTAGGAAGGCGCAAGCTTATGTGGTTTCTGCTGATCCACTCGAAGAACCAAGTCTCCCTCTTGAAATGCTCGACCCCTTACGTTTCTGGCGTGGAATCAACGCAGATCTTGCTGATAAATGGTCGATCGGATCAAGGCCATCTCCCTTTCTTCCTCCAGGAGATCAACTGTATCTTGTCGTGCCTGTTCTGCTTCTTCTTCTGAGAAAAGCTTGACTCAGGGCGCATTGTGGAGCAAGTCACTCGGAAGTACAACTTCGGCTCCATAAACCAAGAAAAAGGGAATTCTGCCAGTTGACCGATTGTAAGTTGTCCTCAGTCCCCACAATACCGATGGAAGTTCATCGACCCAGGCTCCTGCTGCGTGTTTGAGATCATGCATCAGTCGGAGTTTCAGTCCTTTGAGAATCAATCCATTTGCTGTTTCAGCTTGCCCATTCGACTGGGGGTGGGCCACTGAAGCATAGTCGACTCGAGTACCTTGAGAAGCACAGAAAGTCCTAGACTCATCAGAATCGAAGTTTGACCCGTTGTCAGTGATGATGCTATGCGAAACACCATATCTGAATGTTAACTCTCTAATGAAGCTGACAGCAGTGCTGGCTTCAAGGTTCTTGATAGGCTTGGCTTCAATCCATTTGGTGAACTTGTCGACTGCTACAAGCACATGAGTGAATCCGCTCCTACCAGTCCTCAAAGGTCCAACCATATCCAATCCCCAAACAGCAAAAGGCCAGATGAGTGGAATGGTCTTCAGGGCCGACACAGGCTTGTGAGACATGTTGGAGTAAAACTAGCAACCTTCACATTTGTCGACTATTTCTTTTGCCATCTCATTTACTCGTGGCCAGTAAAATCCCGCTCGGTATGCTTTGGCCACAATGGTCCGAGAGGACGCATGGTGACCATAGGTCCCCGAGTGGATGTCATTGAGGATCACTCGACCCTCTTCAGGTGTTATGCATTTCTGGCAGACTCCAGTCGCACTTTCTCTGAACAATTGTCCTCTTATCACCATAAAGGCTTTGGATCTGCGAACGATCTGTTGAGCCTCTTCTTCGTCCTCTGGGAGTTCTTTTCTAAGAATGTACGCGATATATGGTACTGTCCAATCGGGAGTGATGACCAAAACCTCCATGATCAAATCGACCACGGTTGGGACCTCAATTTCAGTCGGATCAGTGGCACTCTTTGGTTGCGGGGGCTCTTCAGTGAAAGGATCTTCTTGAACTGAAGGTGTATGAATATGTTCCAGGAACACATTGCTAGGAATGGCTTCCCTCTTGGAACCTATCTTTGCTAGATCATCAACTGCTTGATTTTTCAGTCGGGGTATGTGATGGAGCTCCAACCCCTCAAACCTCTTTTCTAACTTTCTCACTACATTGCAATAACCAGTCATAGCTGGGCTTCTGACGTCCCACTCCTTTATCACCTGATTGACCACTAAATCCGAGTTGCCATAGACCATGAGGCGACGGATGCCGAGTGAAATGGCCATACGCAACCCGTAAAGAAGTGCCTCATATTCGGCTTTGTTGTTGGAAGAGTCAAAGTGAATCTGGAGAACATAGCTGAGTTTGTCACCACGGGGGGATACCAACACCACCCCAACACCGGATTCATTCAGCATCTTGGAGCCACCGAAGAACATGGTCCAATGCTCTGAGTGAATTTGGGCCGGAAGTTGCTGTTCGATCCACTTGGTGAGGAAATCTGCAATTGCTTGGGACTTGATAGCTTTCTTTGCCTCAAACTTGATGTCCAGGGGAAGGAGTTCAATCGCCCACTTCGCCACTCGACCAGTTGCATCTCTGTTGTTCAGAATCTCTGATAATGGAGCGTCGCTGACGACTGTAATGAAATGATCAGAGAAATAGTGTGCAACCTTCTTTGTGGTCCTGTAAATCCCATAAACAAGCTTCTGATAATGCGGATATCTTTGCTTCAATGGAGTCAGAACTTCAGAAACGTAATATACTGGGCGCTGAACTTTATAGGCTTTTCCTTCTTCTTCCCGCTCGACCGTGAGTACTATACTGACAACTTGTCCAGTGGCTGCAATATAAAGCAGTAAAGGCTCTTTGCTGATTGGTGCAGCAAGCACTGGCTGGGTGGAAAGTAGGGCTTTGAACTCTGCAAATGCTGCATCATCTTCGGGAGTCCACTCGAACTTATCAGACTTCTTCATCAGTCGGTAAAGAGGCAATGCCTTTTCACCGAGGCGAGAAATGGATCGACTCAAGGCGGCCAAACAACTAGTAAGCTTCTAGACATCGTGCACACACATAGGGCATTTCATCCGAAGTATAGCACCAACTTTCTCTGGGTTAGCATCGATCCCTCGTTCAGAAATGAGGAAACCAAGTAACTTTCCGCCAAGGACTCCGAACATGCACTTTGATGGATTAAGCTTGATATCATATCTTCTAATGTTGGCAAAGGTTTCAGCAAGGTCAGCCAGCAGGTCGGAACCCTTACATGACTTGACCATAATGTCATCCATGTATGCTTCCACATTCCGACTAATTTGAGTGAGCAGACACTTCTGGATCATCCTCATGAATGTGGCTCCGGCGTTCTTCAGGCCGAATGGCATGGTGACATAAAAGAAGCATCCGAATGGAGTGATGAAAGCCGTTTTCATCTCATCAGGTCCATACAGTCGGATCTGATGGTACCCGGAATAGGCATCCAAAAAAACAAACACTCACACCCTGCAGTTGAGTCGACGATTTGGTCGATGCGGGGGAGAGGAAAATGATCTTTCGGGCAGGCCCGATTGATACGCTTGAAGTCGATGCACATGCGAAGTGAATCGTCCTTGTTGGGGACAATGACAACATTGGCAAGCCACTCGGAGTGGTAGATTTCTCGAATGAACTCAGCTGCCAGGAGCCAAGCCACTTCCTCACCAATTGCTTTTCTCTTCTGGACGGCGGACCGTCGGAGATGTTCCTTGACATGTTTCACTTTCGGGTCGACTCCCAAACGATGCTCAACCAGTTCCCTGGGTACACCCAGCATGTCAAAAGGTTTCCATGCAAAGATTTCCCAGTTCTCACGGAGGAACTGGATGAGCACTTCTTCCTATTTGTCGTCGAGTGTCGTTGAAATATGAGTCGGAGCAGCATTGGAATCGGTCGGGTGAATATGAATCGGTTTCGTTTCTCTAGATGACTGAAATGCAGAGTCTGTGGCAGGCTTCTTAGCTCGCAGCAAATCACTCGGATCTGCATTTTTCTGGTACTCTTGCAATTCTACTACTGCCATTTGTGCATCGGCAATTTTTGAGCCCTTCTGGAAGCACTCTTCTGCCTTCTGCCGATTGCCAGTGATAGTGATCACCCCTCTGGGACCAGACATCTTCAATTTGAGATACACGTAACATGGTCGAGCCATAAAACATGCATAAGCGGGCCTTCCCAGAATAGCATGGTAAGCGCTCTTGAAGTCCACCACTTCAAATGTCAACTTCTCCTTGCGGTAATTCTTGGAATCACCAAAAAACACATCAAGGGCGATCTGGCCGAGTGACTGGGCCTTCTTGCCAGGTGTAACTCCATGAAAACTCATATTGCTTTCGCTAAGCTTGGACATCGGAATGCCCATCCCTTTCAGAGTTTCAGCATAAAGGATATTTAGACCACTGCCACCATCCATCAGTACCTTAGTCAGTCGAGTGCCTTCAACAACAGGGTCGACTACCAGCGCTTGCCTCCCAGGGGTGGCTATATGTGCTGGATGATCCGAATGGTCGAATGTGATGGCAGTCTGGGACCACTTTAGATAACTGCGTGTTGCCGGAGCAACCATGGTCACCTCTCTGTTAATAACTTTCAATCGACTTTTGCTCTCAACATCAGCAAAAATCATCAGAGTGGAATTGACATTGGAAAAACCATCATCATCTTCTTCCCTTTCCTCACCCTTGTCCGACTCCTTTTCCTTCTACTTGGGTTGTTTCTCTCGGAACTGCTGGATCAAGAGACGACACTGTCGAGTGGTGTGCTTAGGGTAAATGAGATTCCCCTCTTCATCTTTTTTGGTATGAATGTGGCATGGTAAATCCAACACATCATTACCTTCTTGATCTTTAACTTTCTTGGGAGTCCAGGGCCCTTTGGGCTTCCCCTTGAATTTTCCTTGGGCCACAACTAAAGCTTCACCAGGAGCAGTTGGTGAGGCCTTGCGCTTCTGTTTCCGAATGGAATTCCCTCCTCTGGTTTCTTGGGCGACTGTTTTGTGCTTGCCACTCTGGAGTCAGTCTTCCTCTTCACCATTGGCATACTTGATGGCAATCTCCATCATTCGACTTAGGGACATATCTCCTGTCCGACCGAACTTCAGATTCAACTCTCTGTACTTAACACCTTCCTTGAAGGCACAAACTACTTGGTGATCCGGCACATTCTCCACTGTATGGTGCAATGTGATCCACCTCTGGATATAATCTCTCAAGGTTTCATTCGGCTTCTGCACACAGGATTGCAGCTCTGTCAACCCCGCCGGCCTTTTGCATGTACCTTCAAAGGTTCTAACAAACACTCGGGCAAGTTCTTCCCAACTATATATGCTGCCAGGTGCTAACTGATTCAACCATGCTCTGGCTGAGCCCTCCAACATCAAAGGAAGGTGCTTCATGGCCACTTCATCATTGTCGCCACCGATCTGCACAGCCACTCGGTAGTCCTCAAGCCAAGTGTCAGGCTTGGACTCGCCAGTGAACTTGCTGACTCCAGTCGCCAACCTGAAGTTGGGAGGAATCACTGCTGCTCTGATGGCTCTGCTGAAACACTCGGGACCTGAAACATGCACCCTGCTTCCAGTCAGATAATCTCTATCATGGCCCTCTCTGTGTGCCCTGTTCCTGTCAACCAGACCTTGAATGAGAATAGATCTCGCATCAAAGCCTGTCTCTCTGGGGTCGACTGGAATTCTTCGTTCGCCGCTATGGGGGCGCCTGTCCTCTTCCCGCCGATGCACGTATGACCCACTCCTTAGAGGAGGTGTGGGCAATCGACGATGGTCATCGTGGTCGAGTCGATGATCATACTGCTCACAGTTCCTGTACTGATCCTGCCGGTGCCCACGTCCCTCACGCCGCGGAGGCGATCTTGGGCTGTGAGCAGATTGGACAGTGTCTGCCACCACAGATCTGATATGAATCCTATTCCGCGACTGAGATACTGTTGTATTTTGCTCTCTTGCTGCCCGAAGTAAAGCCCGGATCTGCATCAAACTTCGACCAGCTTCCAACTGGGAAGGCTGAATCGACTCCGCTATTCGGGCTGCAGCTGTGAGATTCTGGATCGGAGTTTGATATACCTGAGTCGGAGGCGGAAAAAGTTGTCGTCGACTGGACTCAGGAATCCGCTGCCGAGCACGCTCATCGAGTGTGCGCTGGAGGTTCTCCAGTCGAGTGCGCTCAGCCAAGTTGGCCAGGCGCACCTTCTCCAAGGCCCGGGCCTCGGGGGTTTCTCCAACGATAGGAGTGTGAAGTGCATCCATATTGCGGCGGCGAAGATCTTCCCTCTGTTGCGAAGAGAGGGGTTCGGGGCGGTACTCCTCGTGGACGCGCGACGGATCACCGATGCCATCGCCACCGTCGTCGCGAGGGAAGCCAGGAGGACTGCATGGTCCATTGACCATCAAGACTTCCGCCGCGGGGTCACTGTTGTCGCACTCGGATGCAGTCTCGACGGAGCCAGTCGATAGGTCGAACAGGCCGTAGAGAGTTTCATCGGGCTCGATCGCCGCGATTTGTGGGGTGGCCGATTGGCGGGCCACCGCGTGCCTCACCCACCGCTGAAGTCGTGACCGACCGGACCGCTTGTGCCGGTGAGTAGCGGGGAGCGAGGACGCCGTAGGAGCTGACTGATATTGAGTTGACGGCTGTCGAAGAAGGACGCCACGGACGCACGCGCGTAAGTGCGTCGCCCCGCGGACGGGGAGCACGTCGACATCGAGTGGAGCCTCGTGGAGCCAAGCGGAGCCGTCGGCGATGAAGACGAGCGCGCCAAGACGGATCTCATGGCCCTCAGCCAATCCTTCGCCAGAAACCATGATGATGGGAATCAGAAAAATCACAACTTCTCCAATAAACCGCTAATACACCTGCCCCACGGCGGGCGCCAACTATCGTGGGTCTAAGACTGACAGTAGAATGGGGGGGGGGTAGGTATGAGGAGGCAAGATCCTATCTATGGAGTAGTTGTACACATGAGTTTATGAGTTCAGGCCCTTCACGGAGGAAGTAACAGCCCTACGTCTCGGTGCCCGGAGGCGGTCGACTGGATTGTGTATATGTGTTTGTTTACAAAGGAAGCGAACCCTTGTCCCAGAGGAGGGGAGTGGCTTATATAGAGTGCGCTAGGACCCCAGCTCTCCTCCGTTACACATGATTCAATGTACATTAAGAGTGGAACGTTACTGGTAGCGCTAGCAATTAAGTGATATAAATGATAATTAATTCTATGAGTAAACGTCCGACCGTTGTTGTGTAGAGTGGCTTTAGGTCTTCTGTACGTCGAGTGGTTACTGTGACGGTCGAGTGTCATTGATTTTTCCGAGTGGAATGTCTCTGGTCGAGTGGATGATGGTACCCTTTGAATGCTTCTGGTTTTAGGGCGATGACCTTGGGGAGGGCGTCTAGGTCAGGCCTATGACCCTACCCTAGGTACATAGCTTCATCAGATACCTCTCCGACGATCGGAGTGACAAATCCTAATCTTGAAATACGCCAGCTCAACAAGTACCTTCGGAGACACCTATAGAGCACCTTTATAATCACCCAGTTACATCGTGACGTTTGGTAGCACACAAAGTGTTCCTCCAGTAAACGGGAGTTGCATAATCTCATAGTCATAGGAACATGTACAAGTCATGAAGAAAGCAATAGCAACATACTAAATGATCAAGTGCTAAGCTAACGGAATGGGTCAAGTCAATCACATCATTCTCCTAATGATGTGATCCCGTTAATCAAATGATAACTCATGTCTATGGTTAGGAAACTTAACCATCTTTGACTAACGAGCTAGTCAAGTAGAGGCATACTACTGACACTATGTTTGTCTATGTATTCACACATGTATTATGGTTCCGGTTAATACAATTCTAGCATGAATAATAAACATTTATCATGAAATAAGGAAATAAATAATAATTTTATTATTGTCTCTAGGGCATATTTCCTTCAGTCTCCCACTTGCACTAGAGTCAATAATCTAGTTCACATCGCCATGTGATTTAGCACCAATAGTTCACATCACCATGTGATTAACACCCATAGTTCACATCGTCATGTGACCAACACCCAAAGGGTTTACTAGAGTCAATAATCTAGTTCACATCGCTATGTGATTAACACCCAAAGAGTACTAAGGTGTGATCATGTTTTGCTTGTGAGAGAAGTTTAGTCTACGTGTCTGCCACATTCAGATCCGTATGTATTTTGCAAATTTCTATGTCAACAATGCTCTGCACGGAGCTACTCTAGCTAATTGCTCCCACTTTCAAAATGTATCCAGATTGAGACTTAGAGTCATCTGGATCAGTGTCAAAATCTGCATCGACGTAACCCTTTACGACGAACCTTTTGTCACCTCCATAATCGAGAAACATATCCTTATTCCACTAAGGATAATTTTGACTGCTGTCCAGTGGTCTACTCCTAGATCACTATTTTACTCCCTTGCTAAACTCAGTGTAGGGTGTACATAGATCTGGTACACATCATGGCATACTTTATAGAAACTATGGCTGAGGCATAGGGAATGACTTTCATTCTCTTTCTATCTTCTGTCGTGGCCGGGCTTTGAGTCTTACTCAATTTCACACCTTGTAATATAGGTAAGAACTCTTTCTTTGACTGTTCCATTTTGAACTACTTCAAAATCTTGTCAAGGTATGTACTCATTGAAAAAACTTATCAAGCGTCTTGACCTATCTCTATAGATCTTTGATGCTCAATATGTAAGTAGCTTCACCGAAGTCTTTATTTGAAAAACTTCTTTCAAATACTCCTTTATGCTTTATAGAAAATTCTACATTATTTTCGATCAACAATATGTCATCCACATATATTTATCAGAAATGCTGTAGTGCTCCCCCTCACTTTCTTGTAAATATAGGCTTCACCACAAGTCTGTATAAAACTATATGCTTTGATCAACTCATCAAAGCGTATATTCCAACTCCAAGATGCTTGCACTAGTCCATAAATGGATCGCTGGAGCTTGTACATTTTATTAGCACCTTTAGGATCGACAAAACCTTCTGGTTGCATCATATACAACTATTCTTTGAGAAATCCACTAAGGAATGTAGTTTTGACATCCATTTGCCAGATTTCATAAAATGTGGCAATTTGCTAACATGATTCGGACGGACTTAAGCATCGCTATGGGTGAGAAGGTCTCATCGTAGTCAACTCCTTAAACTTGTCGAAAACCTTTCGCAACAAGTCGAGCTTTGTAGATAGTAACATTACCATCAGTGTCTGTCTTCTTCTTGAAGATCCATTTATTCTCGATGACTTGCCGATCATCGGGCAAGTCAATCAAAGTCCACACTTTGTTCTCATACATGGATCCCATCTCAGATTTCATGGCCTCAAGCCATTTTGTGGAATCTGGGCTCATCATCGCTTCCTCATAGTTCGTAGGTTCGTCATGGTCTAGCTACATGACCTCCAGAATAGGATTACCGTACCACTCTAGTGTGGATCTTACTCTGGTTGACCTACGAGGTTCGGTAGTACCTTGACCTGAAGTTTCATGATCATCATCATTAGCTTCCTCACTAATTGGTATATGTGTCACAGGAACCGGTTTCTGTGACGAACTACTTTCCAATAAGGGAGCAGGTACAGTTACCTCATCAAGTTCTACTTTCCTCCCACTCACTTCTTTCGAGAGAAACTCCTTCTCTAGAAAGGATCCATTCTCAGCAACAAATATCTTGCCTTCGGATATGTGATAGAAGGTGTACCCAACAGTTACTTTTGGGTATCCTATGAAGACGTACTTCTCCGACTTGGGTTTGAGCTCATCAAGATGAAACTTTTTCACATAAGCATCGCAACCCCAAACTTTAAGAAACGACAGCTTAGGTTTCTTGCTAAACCACAGTTCATACGGTGTCGTCTCAACGGATTTAATGGTGCCCTTTTTAATGTGAATGCAGCTGTCTCTAATGCATAACCCAAAAATGATAGTGGTAAATCGGTAAGAGACATCATAGATTGCACTATATCAAATAAAGTACGGTTATGACGTTTGGACACACCATTACGCTGTGGTGTTCCAGGTGGCATGAGTTTGTGAAACTATTCCACATTGTTTTAATTGAAGACCAAACTCGTAACCCAAATATTCACCTCTGCGATCTGATCGTGGAAACTTTATTTTATTGTTACGATGATTTTCCACTTCACTCTGAAATTCTTTGAACTTTTCAAATGTTTTAGACTTATGTTTCTTCAAGTAGATATACCCATATCTGCTAAAATCATCTGTGAAGGTCAGAAAATAACGACACCCAGCGCGAGCCTCAACACTCATCGGACCTCATACATTAGTATGTATTATATCCAATAAGTCAGTTGCTCGCTCCATTGTTCTGGAGAACGGAGTCTTAGTCATCTTTGCCCATGAGGCATGGTTCGCAAGCATCAACAGATTCATAATCAAGTGATTCCAAAAGCCCATCAGTATGGATTTTCTTCATGTGCTTTACACCAATATGACCTAAACGGTAGTGCATAAATAAGTTGCACTATCATTATTAACTTTGCATCTTTTGGCTTCAATATTATGAATATGTGTATCACTACGATCGAGATTCAACAAACCATTTTCCTTGGGTGTATAACCATAGAAGGTTTTATTCATGTAAACAGAATAACAATTATTCTCTAACTTAAATGAATAATCGTATTGCAATAAACATGATCAAATCATATTCATGCTCAACGTAAACACCAAATAACACTTATTTAGGTTCAACACTAATCCCGAAAGTATAGGGAGTGTGCGATGATGATCATATCATTCTTGGAACTACTTCCAACAGACATCGTTACTTCACCCTTAACTAGTCTCCGTTCATTCTGCAACTCCCGTTTCAAGTTACTACTCTTAGCAACTGAACTAGTATCAAATACTGAGGGGTTGCTATAAACACTAGTAAAGTACATGATGTCTACTACACAACCTTCTTCTTGTATACGTTGTTGGGCCTCCAAGTGCAGAGGTTTGTAGGACAGTAGCAAATTTCCCTCAAGTGGATGACCTAAGGTTTATCAATCCGTAGGAGGCGTAGGATGAAGATGGTCTCTCTCAAGCAACCCTGCAACCAAATAACAAAGAGTCTCTTGTGTCCCCAACACACCCAATACAATGGTAAATTGTATAGGTGAACTAGTTCGGCGAAGAGATGGTGATACAAGTGGTATATGGATAGTAGATAAAGGTTTTTGTAATCTGAAATTATAAAAACAGCAAGGTAACAAGTGATAAAAGTGAACGTAAACGGTATTGCAATGCTAGGAAACAAGGCCTAGGGTTCATACTTTCGCTAGTGTAAGTTCCCTCAATAATACTAACATAATTGGATCACATAACTATCCCTCAACATGCAATAAAGAGTCACTCCAAAGTCACTAATAGCGGAGAACAAACGAAGAGATTATGGTAGGGTACGAAACCACCTCAAAGTTATTCTTTCCAATCAATCTGTTGGGCTATTCCTATAAGTGTCACAAACAGCCCTAGAGTTCGTACTAGAATCACACCTTAAGACACAAATCAACCAAAACCCTAATGTCACCTAGATACTCCAATGTCACCTCAAGTATCCGTGGGTATGATTATACGATATGCGTCACACAATCTCAGATTCATCTATTCAACCAACACAAAGGACCTCAAAGAGTGCCCCAAAGTTCTACCGGAGAATCACGACGAAAACGTGTGCCAACCCCTATGCATAGGTTCCCAATGTCACAAAACCCGCAAGTTGGTCACCAAGACACACAACAAGTGGCACATGGTATCCCATTGTCACCACAGATATCCACGGCAAGACATACATCAAGTGTTCTCAAGTCTTTAAAGACTCAATCCGATAAGATTACTTCAAAGGGGAAACTCAATTCATTACAAGAGAGAAGAGGGGGAGGATAAACATAAGGTCCAACTATAATAGCAAAGCTCGTGATACATCAAGATCGTATCATCTTAAGAACACGAGAGAGAGAGAGAGAGATCAAACACATAACTACTGGTACATACCCTCAGCCCCGAGGGAGAACTACTCCCTCCTCATCATGGAGAGCACCGAGATGATGAAGATGGCCACCGGTGAGGGTTCCCCCTCCGGCAGGGTGCCGGAACAGGGTCTCGATTGACTTTTGGTGGCTACGGAGGCTACTGGCGGCGGAACTCCCGATCTATGTTGCGTTCTGGAAATTTTAGGTCACGTGGGTATATATGGGTGCAGGGAGGACGTCGGAGGAGCCACGGGGGGCCCACGAGACAGGGGGGCAGGGCGCGCCCCCACCCTTTTGGGCAGCTCCCGTATCTTCTGACGTGGGGTCCAAGTCCATCAGGTGTGTTTCCTTCCAAAAATAACTTCTCCAGTTGATTTCGTTTCGTTTCGACTCCGTCTGATATTCCTTTTCTTTAAAACACTGAAATAGGCATAAAACAACAAATCTGGGTTGGGCCTCCGGTTAATAGGTTAGTCCCAAAAATAATATAAAAGTGGATAATAAAGCCCAATATTGCCCAAAACAGTAGATAATATAGCATGGAGCAATAAAAAACTATAGATATGTTGGAGACGTATCAGTACACATCAATAACATGTATATCCAATATACCTTTGTTCACTTTGCCATCCTTCTTATCCGCCAAATACTTGGGGTAGTTCCGCTTCTAATGACTTGTCCCTTTGCAGTAAAAGCACTTAGTCTCAGGGCTTAGGTCCAGACTTGGGCTTCTTCACTTGAGCAGCAACTTGCTTGTCGTTCTTCTTGAAGTTCCCCTTCTTCCCTTTGCCCTTTTATTGAAACTAGTGGTCTTGTTAACCATCAACACTTGATGCTTTTCTTGATTTCTACCTTCTTCGATTTCAGCATCACGAAGAGCTTGGAAATCGTTTCCGTTATCCCTTGCATATTATAGTTCATCATGAAGTTCTAGCAACTTGGTGATAGTGACTAGAGAACTCTGTCAATCACTATCTTATTTGGAAGATTAACTCCCACTTGATTCAAGTGATTGTAGTACTCAGACATTCTGAGCACATGCTCACTAGCTGAGCTATTCTCCTCCATCTTGTAGGCAAAGTACTTGTCAGAGGTCTCATACCTCTTAACACGGGCATGAGTCTGAAATACCAATTTTATCTCTTGGAACATAGCATATGCTCCATGGCGTTCAAAACATTTTTGAAGTCCCGGTTCTAAGCCGTAAAACATGGTGCACTAAACTATTAAGTAGTCATCATACCGAGCTTTGTCAAATGTTCATAACGTATGCATCTGCTCCTGCAATAGGTCCGTCACCTAATGGTGCATCAAGAACATAATTCTTATGTGCAGCAATGAGGATAATCCTCAGATCACGGAGCTAGTCCGCATCATTGCTACTAACATCTTTCAACATAGTTTTCTCTAGGAACATATCAAAATAAACAGAGAGCTACATCGCGAGCCATTGATTTACAACATAGTTATGCAAATACTACCAGGACTAAGTTCATGATAAATTAAAGTTCAATTAATCATATTACTTAAGAACTCCCACTTAGATAGACATCCCTCTAGTCATCTAAATGATCACGTGATCCAAATCAACTAAACCATGTTCGATCATCACGTGAGATGGAGTAGTTTTCAATGGTGAACATCACTATGTTGATCATATCTACTTTATGATTCACACTCGACCTTTTGGTCTCCAGTGTTCCGAGGCCATATCTGCATATGCTAGGCTCGTCAAGTTTAACCCGAGTATTCTGCGTGTGTAAAACTGTCTTACACACGTTGTAGATGAACGTTGAGCTTATCCTCCGGTAAACGGGAGTTGCATAATCTCATAGTCATAGGAACATGTATAAGTCATGAAGAAAGCAATAGCAACATACTAAACGATCAAGTGCTAAGCTAACGGAATGGGTCAAGTCAATCACATCATTCTCCTAATGACGTGATCCCGTTAATCAAATGACAACTCATGTCTATGGTTAGGAAACTTAACCATCTTTGATTAACGAGCTAGTCAAGTAGAGGCATACTAGTGACACTATGTTTGTCTATGTATTCACACATGTATTATGTTTCCGGTTAATACAATCCTAGCATGAATAATAAACATTTATCATGAAATAAGGAAATAAATAATGACTTTATTATTGCCTCTAGGGCATATTTCCTTCAGAGCCATGGCGGCGACCTTCGAAGATGGTTCTGATGGCATGATGGGCTATGAGACTGACTAGGCATACAACGGATCTTGCGCCCAGAACTCAGCTCTCAAGCTAGCAGTTAGCGATGCATATCTGGGTGAAGACGACCTTGTCTTTCGTTTGGTAGACGGGGGCAGATGTGAGCAACGCCCTGGAGCCATGGGCGTCATCTCCTTGACGATGTTTTGAGGGTATATAATCGTCCTTCTTGGAAACCTCGGATTCTCCCGAGCATCAAATGATGGCGATGCTTGATCATCGTGCATGCCCCTTGGGTCATCGTTCTTGAAGATGATACTAGTTTGTGCTTATTCAAGGTGGTGCTCGACTGTCTGGTTCTCAGTTTAGCCAAGTTGTGGAATGGACGGATGATTTTCTCAGAACCCGGGTTAGCTAGTATATAATCCTCACTAGTTCATCGCCTTTCCATATAACAACGTTTCTCCATCCTTTAGGGGGTGTTGCCGAGTGACAGCCAAATGACCACGCTCAAGGCGTTACAACCTCGCTCAAGGTGAAAAGCTAGAGACCTCTTCTATTTTGGTTTAACCTCAATATTTATGATGCCGAACTCCATGCCCAGTTTTTCCATGGTTCTCCTCCCTTTTTATCTTAGTGTACCTCTTTGAATTTCTCTTTTTCTCTTGTCTGAAACCAATACTCATTGTAACATTGTAACAAGAGCATCTACAGGCGGACTTGGCAAATCTGGCCCGTCAAACGCCCGCGTACACGCCCGGGTGCGTCCACGGGCACTAACCGGGCACCCTCAAAAAATGAAGTCCAAAGCCGGACACCTCAATTACTATATCTCAAATCCATACAAACTCATGCAACTACGTTGACGCATATGCATCGTCCGGCTACTCCATCACACTATACTAAACACGCCACCAAACTACCAAAATCTGGCATGTTTGGCTATGGTGGCATTCATCCACGGCCGCTCTTCCCCTTCTCGGCGCCCTTGTTGTCCTTCTTGCGGAAGGACTGGTCGAAGATGCAATACGGATTGAGCCGGATCTGCTCGTCGCCCGAGCTGTCCTCATTCGGTGGTAGTTCGGCCATGGCACAGACCATTTGATTCTGCTCTCGGGCTAGGGCGCGCGCGTTCTTCCGCTGCGGTTTCTTCACAATGCAGGTGCGGATGACTTCCTCCTCTGCGGCCGCCCGCGCCGCCGCATTAGTCGCCACCATTTTCCACCATGACACGGCCCTCGACGGCCCTTATCCTCTCCTTCCCACGGCGGGACGCTCTTTCCCGGTGGGACTCATAGTCTGCCGGAATGGTGATGGGGAAAGGAGAGGTGTTCCGGCCGGTACCGTAAGGATCCAGCACCAGAGGACCCGAGCGCCCGGTGAGCCGGCACTATGGCGACGCGGCTGATTTGGAGTCACCGACTAGAAGAGGCCCACTGACAAGACGTGCACATGCATCCTTGATGGTGGTCTTTGTCTGGACGGCTTGTTGGCAGTGGTGAAGCCACGTTATGGCTATGGGGTTAGCTGACCCCATAGGTTTTTTTGTCATCCCTTGACCCCTTGCTATTAGTAGCTCCTCTAACCTCACAAATTTCGAAGGCTAACCCACAGGCTTGGGCGTTGCTTGTTGGAATGTTTGTTAGTAGCTAGGTCGGCAGATGATACCATGTACATTCATATTTGAAGAGAGATTTTTGGGTGGATCGTAATAATTTCTTTTTGGATTTTCCCTAGTTATTTTATTAAATAGTCCCGCTCTTCTTTATTAATGGAGGTGGGTTTTTAGACTTGGGTTAACAAAAAGAGGTTTTACAAAAAGAAGAACCCAACACTCATCGTGCTAGCACCTATTCTCCAAGATCCATTGCTTAAGTTTTTTTTGCTGAAACTGTCCATTGCTTAATCTCTGCCCTTCTAGAACGTGTCAGGCCTAGCTGGAAAGGGTTCTTCTGGTGATGGTGCTCAAAATGGCCGTCCGCACATGACAACATACGGTTAGGAAAGTAGTGAATGTTTAAACCGCCAGTTTTGTGTCCATTTTCACGCGATATGCTCACAAGGTTCGGTGAAGATGACGGTTACTTTGTTTAGTAGGACGGACCTTCCTCTTGTAATCAAATATATGACATGAAAATTGTCATTTTGCACATAGAAAGCCATAGGGTGCCTTATCTGGACACATTGTCGATAAGATGGACATATGCACACCAGAAACCAGCTAAAAACGCGCCCCCATGCTTCTCCCTGTCGCCCCAGTTTTACTGCATCTCCGTCCATCTCTCCTCACGGAGCACCACCGTGACACCTATCCTACTTTTCCGAGCACATGGGTCTGGCAGCTGGGCCCGCCCTCGTAACTTACCGCGGCCCAGATCGAGCCCACGGATTCCAGAAGTAGAAGGAACGAACGAACGTTTCGGTTGCCCGTTTCGTCTGTCCGCCCCGCCGCTCGATTTGTGCGCTGAGCTTGCCTGCAACGCCCCGCCCACGGGTTGGTTGCTTCCCCACGACGGATTTCCCCTCACGCAATGTGGGTTGTTTGATCTCGGCCGGAGGCCTGTTTAATCCCTTACTATATCTCCTCTCCGCTGCTCTATCTTATCCCGGCAACAACCGCCCTGATAGATGAGACCAGGTCTCATGGTTAGCAGGTGAGACCCGTCCTGATAGATGACACGTGACATTCACAAATAACAAAGCATCTAATCTCTCTCCCCCCTGATTTTAGATGAGAGATGAAGGATGCTTTGAGATTTGTGAATGCCACGTGTCATTCATCAGGATGGGTCTCGCGTGAGATCTGGTCTCATGTAATTCTTTTCCCGGTTGTTGGTAGCGTAGCGTCTCTCCTCCGCATTTCTCTCGGCTGCTCTCGGCGAGGGTTTTTCTCTGCCGTTTCCAGGTTAAACCCTACCCCTTTTTCCTTCCAAGATTTGCTCGCTCTTCTCCGCAGATTGCTGATTCTGTTCGGACCAGGACACCACAGCAAGAACGCCGCGCCGGGAGGGAAAGACCGCTTCGAAAGTTCGGCGACGATTACCACACCCTGGAGCAGGTCAGCCAGATCGACCGGTGATTTCTTCTTCCTGTTAATGCTTGCTCCGCGGTTCTTGCTATGCTTCCTGGTACGGCGGTACACGCGTGCCTCGTGGCCGTGGGCCGTTTTGATTGGCTGGAAATAGTTCCGTGGTGCGTGAATTGCGTGCTGTGATCCGTTCTAGCCGTGTTGGAGGGAACTGCATTTGTCGGTGTGCTAATGTCCTAAAAATTAATCGATTCGTATGCATCCTCTGTAGGTTGTTCTGTTCTTCTCTGTTTTTTTTGGGGGTGGGTGGGGGGCGGGGGATAAAATTTCCCGAATGTGTGATGTTTTGCAATCGTGCACTGATTCTTGAAGTAAATGTGGAGCTCTTGATATGCTTAGTTGCTAACCACTGACTGCAGTCGGTGGAAATAGTTCCGCGGTCTGTGAGTTGTGGGATAATCCGTTCTAGCCGTGTTGAATGGAAGTGCATTTGTTGGTGTGCAAATGTCTTGAGAATTAATCGATTCATATTCATCTTCTGTCGATTGCTCTGCTCTTCTCTGTTTGTTTTTTTGGATATCATAAAATTCCCCATGTGATACAATATTTAGCATCGTGCACTGATTCTTGAAGTAAAGTGTGGAACTCTTGATATTCTTAGTTGCTAACCACTGACTGCAGTCGAGCTCATTAGTTGCTCACCTATTTGTTTTGTGTGTGGAATGCCCATTGTGTAGGACTAATTTACGTTATGCATCTCGCATACCGAGTTCTTGTGTTCCCCTTTTAGCACATGTGGACATAGCACATCTTTCCTATACCATGATAATTCAGCTTTCCCTGCTTAATCTAGGTGACTGATGCTCTTTCACATGCTGGACTTGAGTCCTCAAATCTAATCGTTGGGATTGATTTCACCAAGAGCAACGAATGGACAGGTTTGTTCAATGATGAAAACATGACATCGCTATAATTTCACTCCTTATTTTCCCTTTTGTACTTTCTTCTAAAAAATAACTGATGAGTTACGGTTGCTACTTTTAACTAGGTAAAGTGTCCTTCCACAACCGGAGCTTGCATGCAATAGGGAATACTCCAAACCCATATGAGCAGGCTATATCCATTATCGGGAGAACCCTCGCACGATTTGATGAGGACAATCTGATACCATGCTTTGGATTCGGCGATGGTCAGTTCATAGCATGCCTCACAGCTCTTTTTTTTTTTGGTTCAAAAAATGAATATATGACAATCCTGTTTTCAAACTACAGCTACCACTCATGATCAAAAAGTATTTAGCTTCTATCCTGAGAACCAGCCGTGTGATGGATTCGAACAAGCACTTGGTCGATACAGAGAAATTGTTCCACAGCTTCGTTTGGCTGGTTAGTGTATCAATATTTTGTAGCCTTCTTCAATAAAACATGGTAATAATAATTTATCTTACATGATTTATTGTTACAAACAGGTCCCACTTCATTTGCACCTATGATTGAGACTGCTATTGGGATTGTTGATAGTAGTGGTGGCCAGTACCATGTTCTGCTCATAATAGCAGATGGACAGGTTTATATTCTCATACCAGTACTGTGCTGATTCTTTTGTAAAATATTACCTGAGTTTAAGAGTCTATAATTTACGATTCTTGTTATGCTTTCCTTGCAAACTTGCACAGGTTACACGCAGTGTTGACACTGGTAATGGCCAGTTGAGCCCACAGGAAAGGGAAACTATAGATGCCATTGTGAAAGCAAGGTAATAACAATTAAGATATTTTTGAAATTGTATCTACTTACAAAATTGTTACCGGAACTCTTACATTTCAAGGACAATTGTGATTTCCTTTTCCAGTGACTACCCTTTGTCAATTGTGCTTGTTGGAGTCGGTGATGGGCCCTGGGATATGATGAGGCAATTTGATGACAACACACCTTCTCGTGCATTTGATAATTTCCAGGTAAATCCTTTTTTCAATCTTTGTTGATTGACTTTGACCCTCTATATCTGGACTGGACTAATCATGAGAAATACTGATGTTGGTTCACTGCAGTTTGTCAACTTCACAGAGATCATGTCAAGGCCTATTCCTACTAGCAAAAAGGAGGCAGAATTTGCTCTTTCAGCACTTATGGAGATCCCAGCTCAGTTCAAGGCAACAATGAACCTCCAGCTTCTTGGGTATTTTACTATCTAACTAAACTCAAATAATAATTGCTGAAAAGCTACAACCATGGCCTTTTGCAGCAGTAGACTCAACTTCTTTGTATTTTTCTTTGGCAGCAAACGAAGAGGATTTCTGCACCAATCGGTGTTACCTCCACCGGTGAGTGTATATCGACAACCCTCTGGATGCTCAGCAGTCAAGCAGAGTCAATCGACTAGCACCAGCTATGGGTCGCCACAGAAGAATGCATCAGCACCTCGACAGGACAGTGATGTGGGTGATCAGCAGGTATGTTTCAGTGTCTTGTAAGCAGCAGTTTTTGTGTGCTGAGTGATGTGGCTACGCTTGACACTTGTATCCAATGCTGAACTCCCGTTGTGCAGACTTGTCCAATCTGCTGGTCTGAAGCAAAGAACCTGGCTTTTGGATGTGGGCACCAGGTATTCAAACGTCCTGAAAATGCATCTTAAATTTTTTTGGGGTTCTGATGTTAAATCACCAAGTTTTTGAACTGATAAACTGATGATGTATGGGAATGCAGACATGCGCCGACTGCGGGAAAGATCTGAAGGTTTGCCCTCTTTGCCAGAGGGCTATCTCCACAAGGATTAGGCTCTATTGAAGCTCTTGAGCGAGAAGCAAACTATATATACTTTGTGCGCACTTAGGATATCGAGAAAAGAACGTCGATGCTGTTACAAAGGAAAGTGTAAATATATACATGGCCTTGGTATTGATGTAGTTCATCGTTCAAACCTAATGCTAGTGTTACTAGTGGTTGGTACCGAGTGCATTTGGCTGTCAACCTATGTGACCTTTTATGCCCTACGCAAAACCCGAAAACGCCTTGCATTTTCGTATACTTCCTAGTAAATGAATGAATACAAATGGGCATCCCACAATGCGTGGTAGAACAACTTGTATTGGTTTATGAAAAACACACGGATAGGATAAGCCGTCGCAGACAGTTAGCAAAGTGGCAGCAAGACCTGAAGAAAGGCATAGTAAAGGAAGGAAGGAAGGAAGGAAGGAAGGAGGAGCCGAGGCCTGCATGACTCCCTCAATGCCAACCAGGAGGGACGCCTCCCACAGCGGCGCGCTTCTCGGATGGCATTCAGGGAGCCAGGCAAGCGGCACCAGCCAGCCAGCCATACATGCACTAACCTTTTGCATCAAGCCGGGCTGCACCATCCATCCATCCATAGTTCCATACACGGCTAAGCTGCACCCCGGCAATACAATGCCGACGAAACAGCTCCAGAATTCAAGAAAACTGCGTGTGCGACTGAGAGTGAGGTAGTGTGAGGATGAGGAAGGCACGGCGACACACGCCATATATAGCACTCCTAGGGAGGAAGGAGGATGGAGGAAGGAGAGGCAGAGGCTGCACCACGGACACGAGGAAGGATTTGGGTGCACTGTGCCATCGGTGCATACACGTCCGTCCATGCTACCCCATTGCCAAGTCGGGAGGACCAGAGCGGGAGCCGCAGCGCGCTGTAGCAGTCAGGGAGAGCTTGGCTCGCCTGTCTAATCGCTAGAGGCTAGCTCGCCTGCCAGTCGCCCCTGACGCTCCAGAGTGGCGGCCGGTGGCACTGTCGCTCGCTGTCCCGGTGGCGGTGGAGCGAGACAAATGCGCTAGGCGCTGAGGGTGGGGAGCCTCGACAGCTCAGTGCTTGTCTCGTTTCGCGCGCACTGCCAGATCCCTGCGGTTACTGGTTGGCGCCACGGATTTCTTATCGCGATTTACAGGCCGCTGGGTGAGAGAGAGGCTGGGAAATCCGGATTATTGGTGTGCTGTTTACCCCCGATACCAAAGTGCTTCATCTGCCTACTGTTTTGAGTGATCATGCGTCCATTCTCGTCTCTACTGATGGCCAGTTTCGTAGGCCTAGGCACTTGTTTAAGTTTGAAAATTTGTGGCTTCTTGAGAACGGTTTTCAAAATCATGCCAAAGAGGCTTAGAACAATACAAGAAGCGTCCCCTTTTCTGTGAGGGGTAAGGGCATCTCCAACGCGGACCGTCAAACCGCCCGTAACCGTCCGAATCGCGCGGTCCTAACATGTTATGTCATCCAACGCAGGCCTGTATCAGTCTGCTCGACGGTTCGTACGCATTTTCTCTCGCAAAGTGGAGATGGGGGTTGGGATTGCGGGAGTCCGGACAACAGCCATGTAGGACTCCGACACCCGAGGCCCACTAAATCCACCCTCCTCCCTCGGTCCCATTTTCTTCCATTCTGTCCCTTCCCTCCCTTATTTTGCATCAGCTCCCTCCACCTCTGCCACCGCCGATGTACCTCTCCGGCCGCCACAGAGGCATTGCCGGACGTCCGCTGCCAGCACCGAGGGCCCACTCACCTTTTACGACGGCGATGTCCACCTTGGAGCCATTTGTACCCAGGTACCCCCCCCAGTCAACGCCCTCCATGGCGGACACCACGCCCGATAGAGTCAAATGCCATTTTGCTTAATTTCGGACGCCATGTAGTTTTCCAGAGTACGAAGGATGGCGGGGCACTCGACCATGGAGAATGAGCTGTTGTGCGATGTGTGATTGGCCGTATCTGCGGGTTTTGTAGGCAGGAGCAGAGGGGGACCTTCTGACAGCAAGTGCAGGAATCGTTTCACGCAAGAAGCACATTGCGCTCTGTGACATGCACATCATTCAAGAACGCAATGTGAGGTCATTATCGGATCACTGATACGCCATCCAGACCATCGTCACCAAGTTTTATCACGTGGTTGGTTAGTTGGAGGTGTTGACGTATAATGTGCTGCCTAGTCTCTTCCATCAGATTGGTCTTTTGGTTGCATTGGCTAGAGCATTAATTTCTATATGATATCAGAGCCAAGAGGTCTTGAGTTCAATACCCGGCTGGCGTAATTAAATTGCAGCCCACTTTCGGTCCATGTTTAGGCCTGAGGGAGCCACACGCGAGGGAGAGTGTTGACGTATAATGTGCTGCCTAGTCTCTTTCATCAGATCGGTCTTTTGGTTGCATTGGCTAGAGCATTCACTTCTACAGGAGGCAAGGTGGCCATTGCACGTGGCAAAGGAGGAGATTGTAAGTTTTGCTTCTTCTTGCCCAACTTGTTTAAATTATTCATTCACTCAATATTGGTCTACACATTATATAGCCCGCACGCGCTGCCGTGACATACCGCAGGACACAGGGACAACCATTTACGTACACACGCAGTTGGATGAAGCTGAAGGGGCAGTGTGTGGGACGACATGATCCGTTGATGAAAACTTGTTGGACATCCGGTCAATCATTGTTGTACTAGACTTATTTGGATGATATGTATGGATGATTCGTGCTATTTCCTATCTGAACATTGATGAATATCGACCGGTTTGCAAGAATTTCATACGGTTAGTTTGAACCGTTGTTAAAATGTATGCGTGCAGCGTTGGATGGCGGCCTTCGGCATCAGTGTCCGCAAACTGGTTCCCCCTATCCGCGGATAAATGCGGAGGAAATTTGCGAGTCGGCATTGTAAATGCCCTAGTGCTCTTGCAGGGACACTAGAGAGATGGTGTAGGAAGAAAAAAAACAATTCAACAAGAGCTTAACATTGAAGATCGGATTAATTAAACCCATCCGACGGCTGGTGATGGGGAGGGAAATCCCGATGCCTCCGCTCCGATTGGTAGTTTAGATTAGGGGTTTTTAGTCCTGGCCGGCGCGACACTTGGACGGATGGCGGCGTTTCTTTTTGAGTTTGTCTTCCGGGCTCCAATTCTCCTCAAGTTCATCCGTCTGAAAGTAGTCAACAGAGCTTCACATAGATTCCTGCTATCTCCTTGGGGCGGTAAGGTATGGGTTTCTCACCATGTGGCAATATTTGGTGAGGTGTTTTAGATCTATACAAGGGTTTAACGGCGACAACTGCGGCTCCATGACGCTGGTCCTTAGAGGCATGTGCATGAAGACTTCCCGGCTGTCATTGACAAGGTCAAACCCGTTCCGATGGTGGAGGGGCGACATCGACGCGTTGACGGCTTCCTCTGGCGGCAGTAGTGGTCTCGAAATCTTATTGTATTTTTTATTACTTTTAGATACTTGGTACTTCCGATGAACTTTTATAATAAATTTGATCATTTTTAAAAATTAGTTAAATCCAAATGAAGCATCTTCACCAACAAGGTCATGTGTTGAAAAACTCACAGACCACCGGGTATGAACAAAATCTACTAAACTCAATGAATTTTACAAACAAAGGGCTAAAAAGCGGGCTAAAGATGAAGATACAAACACTAGATACTTTCACCACGCTATGCCAAAGAGAAGGAGAAGAAACACGATCGTCTTCATCAAGGATGAAAATGATGTTATTCATTTTAAGCCGCAGCAAATTGCTAACGCTTTTGCTAATTATTTCAGATACATATTCTCCGGTCCTAATACCAATATTGGCATGCCTCTCATGGGAACTCATCATTCTCCTCACACAGATAATTTCACTTATTCTATCCTAGATAAACAGGAAATCATGCACTCTTAAAGACATGAAACTACACGCTATAAAAATATATAAGACTGCTTAGATCACTATACATGAGAGTGGATTGGGGATGATGTCACTACTTTGGCAAGAAACTTTTACCACACAGGTATACTTCCACCTCACATTAGGGCTTTCCAAAGCTGACACGCAAATTTGCTCCGGCATCTGTCCGCGGATAGAGGGGGACCAGTTTGCGGGCAGTGATGTCGGAGGCCGCCAACCAATGCTGCCCGCATAATTCAAATAACTTTTTAACTAACCGGATGAAATTTATTACATTTCGGACATACTTCAACTAAAAGCGGAGCTTGTCCGACTCTAGAGGTATAATTTCAAACATACTTTAATCTCAACGTAATCTAAATGACCGCTGGCGCCCGTTCCCCATGTCCGGCTATGAGCCCTGAGAACTGAAGCTCCTACACTTGCCTTCACCTTCTCCAGTTCTGACTTGTCGCTCTCCAGCTCTGCCTCTGCAGCCTCCGCCACCACAGCTTGAGCGACTAATAGGCCAACGATTATTATCCTTCCAAGCTTGGCTTCAGGCGAAGGGGAAGAGCGATGGCTTTCCTAGGACCCGAGCAACGACGTCCTACCATGCACTAAACTTTCTCGCTGTCGATGGTGCCGGCGGATGTGCCGACTTTGTGGTCGTGGAAGTGGGACGCGACCTTGGTGGAGCCAGCGATGTCCTCCTTGTCCTCGCTCTTGCCCCACACCTCATCTACCACATCGTCGAACTTCTTGTAGTCGGCCTCCACTTCTGCCTGACGGCGGTGGTACCGCCAGCGGTTGAGATGGATCTTGCGGGCAGAGCGGTAGGACTCGAGCAGCGTCGTCTGCTCAGCCACGTCCGCATCTGGCGCGGCCGCTCTGCCGACTGCGAGCTGCTCCTCGGCCTGCTAGTGCTCCTGGTGAAGGAAATATGCCCTAGAGACAATAATAAAGTTGTTACTTATATTTCCTTATATCATGATAAATGTTTATTATTCATGCTAGAATTGTATTAACCGGAAACTTAGTACATGTGTGAATACATAGACAAACAGAGTGTCCCTGGTATGCCTCTGCTTGACTAGCTCGTTAATCAAAGATGGTTAAGTTTTCTAGCCATGGACATGTGTTGTCATTTGATGAACGGGATCACATCATTAGAGAATGATGTGATGGACTAGACCCATCCGTTAGCTTAGCACTATGACCATTTAGTTTATTGCTATTGCTTTCTCCATGACTTATACATGTTCCTATGACTATGAGATTATGCAACTCCCGAATACCGAAGGAACACCTTGTGTGCTATCAAACGTACAATGTAACTGGGTGATTATAAAGATGCTCTACGGGTGTCTCCGATGGTGTTTGTTGAGTTGACATAGATCGAGATTAAGATTTGTCACTCCGTGTATCGGAGAGGTATCTCTGAGCTCTCTCGGTAATGCACATCACTATGAGCCTTGCAAGCAATGTGACCAATGAGTTAGTCACGGGATGATGCATTACGAAACGAGTAAAGAGACTTGCCGGTGACGAGATTGAACTAGGTATGATGATACCGACGATCAAATCTCGGGCAAGTAACATACCGATGACAAAGGGAACAACGCATGTTGTTATGCGATTTGACCGATAAAGATCTTCGTAGAATATGTAGGAACCAATGTGAGCATCCAGGTTCCACTATTGGTTATTGACCAGAGATGTGTCTCAGTCATGTCTACATAGTTCTCGAACCCGTAGGGTCCGCATGCTTAACGTTCGATGACGATGTGTATTGTGAGTCATGTGATTTGATGTACCAAAGGTTGTTCGGAGTCCCGGATGTGAACACGGACATGACGAGGAGTCTCAAAATGGTCAAGATATAAATATTGATATATTGGACCATGTTATTCGGACACCGAAAGTGTTCCGGATAGTTTCGGATAAAACCAGAGTGCCGAAGGGTTACCGGAACCCCCCGGGAAGTTATGGGCCTTAGTGGGCCTTAGGGGAGAGAGAGGGCCGCAGCCAGGAGGTGCCCCCAAGGGGAGTCTGAATAGGACAAGGGAGGGGGCGCGACCCCTCTTTCCCTCTCCCTCTCCCTCTCCTTCCTTCTTCTCCTAGTTAGACTAGGAAAGGGGGGAACCTACTCCTACTAGGAGTAGGATTCCCCTCTTGGGGCGCGCCCTAGGGGCCGGCCGGCCCTCCCCTTCTCTCTCCTTTATATATGGGGGAGGGGGGCACCCCATAGACACACAAGTTGATCTTTAGCTGCGTGCGGTGCCCCCTCCATAGTTTTCCACCTCGGTCATATTGTCTTAGTGCTTAGGCGAAGCCCTGCGTCGGTAACTTCATCATCACCGTCAACACACTGTCGTGCTGACGGAACTCACCCTCGGCCTCAGCTGGATCAAGAGTACGAGGGACGTCACTGAGCTAAACGTGTGCAGATCACGGAGGTGCCGTGCGTTTGGTACTTGATCGGTTGGATCACGAAGACGTTCGACTACATCAACTGCGTTACTTAACACTTCTACTTTCGGTCTACGAGGGTATGTAGACACACTCTCCCCTCTTGTTGCTATGCATATCCTAGATAGATCTTGCGTGATCGTACTAATTTTTTTGAAATACCGCGTTCCCCAACAGTTGCATCCGAGCCAGGTCTACGCGTAGATGTTATATACACGAGTAGAACACAATGAGTTGTGGGCGATAATAGTCATACTACTTACCAGCATGTCTTACTTTGATTCGGCGGTATTGTTGGATGAAACGGCCCAGACCGACATTACATGACCACGTTCATGAGACTAGTTCTACCGACGTGCTTCGCACACATGTGGCTAGTGGGTGTCTGTTTCTCAAGCTTTAGTTGAATCGAGTTTGACTACGCCTGGTCCTTGTTGAAGGTTAAAACAACACACTTGACGAAAAATCGTTGTGGTTTTGATGCGTAGGTAAGAACTGTTCTTGCTAGAAGCCCGTAGCAGCCACGTAAAACTAGCAACAACACAATAGAGGACGTCTAACTTGTTTTTGCAGGGCTTGCTATGATGTGATATGGTCAAGACGTGATGATATATAAATTGTTGTGTGAGATGATCATGTTTTATAACAGTTATCGGCAACTGGCAGCGGCCATATGGTTGTCGCTTTATTGTATGAAATGCAATCGCCATGTAATTGCTTTACTTTATCACTAAGCAGTAGCGATAGTCGTAGAAGCAATAGTTGGCGAGGCGACAACGATTCTATGATGGAGATCAAGGTGTCAAGCCGGCGACGATGGTGATCATGACGGTGCTTTGGAGATGGAGATCACAGACACAAGATGATGATTATTGGGGAACGCAGTAATTTCAAAAAAATTCCTACGCACACGCAAGATCATGGTGATGCATAGCAACGAGAGGGAAGAGTGTTGTCTATGTACCCTCGTAGACCGTAAGTGGAAGCATTATGACAACGCGGTTGATGTAGTCGTACGTCTTCATGATCGACCGATCCTAGCACCGAAGGTACGGCACCTCCATGCTCTGCACACGTTCGGCTCGGTGACGTCCCATGAACTCACGAACCAGTAGAGCTTCGAGGGAGAGCTTCGTCAGCATGACGGCGTGATGACGGTGATGATGATGCTACTAGAACATGGCTTCACCTAAGCACTGCTACGATATGACCGAGGTGGATTATGGTGGAGGGGGGCACCGCACACGGCTGGGAACAATCAACTTGTGTGTTCTAGGGTGCCCCCTTGCCCCAGTATATAAAGGAGCAAGGGGGAGGCCGGCCGGCCTTGGGGCGCGCCAAGGAGAGGGGGAGTCCTCCTCCTAGTAGGAGTAGGACTCCCCTTTAGCTATTCCAACTAGGAAGGGGAAGGGGGAAGGAAGGAGAGGGAGAGAGGGAGGAAAGAGGGGGCGCCCCCCTCCTTGTCCAATTCGGACTCCCAAGGGGGGTGATACGTCTCCAACGTATCTACTTTTCCAAACACTTTTGCCCTTGTTTTGGACTCTAACTTGCATGATTTGAATGGAACTAACCCGGACTAATGTTGTTTTCAGCAGAATTGCCATGGTGTTATTTTTGTGCAGAAATAAAAGTTCTTGGAATGACCTGAAAATTAACGGAGAATATTTTTGGAATATATAATAAGTACTGGCGAAAGAATCAAGGCCAGGGGGGCCACACCCTGTCCACGAGGGTGGGGGGCGCGCCTACCCCCTGGGCGCGCCCCCTGCCTCGTGGGCCCCCTGGTGCTCCTCCGACCTCAACTCCAACTCTATATATTCATGTTCGGGGAGAAAAAAATAAGGGAGAAGGATTCATCGCGTTTTACGATACAGAGCCGCTGCCAAGCCCTAATCTCTCTCGGGAGGGCTGATCTGGAGTCCGTTCGGGGCTCCAGAGAGGGGAATCCGTCGCCATCGTCATCATCAACCTTCCTCCATCACCAATTTCATGATGCTCACCGCCGTGCGTGAGTAATTCCATTGTATGCTTGCTGGACGGTGATGGGTTGGATGAGATTTATCATGTAATCGAGTTATTTTTGTTAGGGTTTGATCCCTAGTATCCACTATGTTCTGAGATTGATGTTGCTATGACTTTGCTATGCTTAATACTTGTCACTAGGGCCCGAGTGCCATGATTTCAGATATGAACCTATTATGTTTTGATGAATATATGTGAGTTCTTGATCCTATCTTGCAAGTCTATAGTCACCTATTATGTGTTATGATCCGTTAACCCCGAAGTGATAATAATCGGGATACTTACCGGTGATGACCGTAGTTTGAGGAGTTCATGTATTCACTAAGTGTTAATGCTTTGGTCCGGTACTCTATTAAAAGGAGGCCTTAATATCCCTTAGTTTCCAATAGGACCCCGCTGCCATGGGAGGGTAGGACAAAAGATGCCATGCAAGTTCTTTTCCATAAGAACATATGACTATATTCGGAATACATGCCTACATTACATTGATGAACTGGAGCTAGTTCTGTGTCATCCTATGTTATAACTATTGCATGAGGAATCGCATCCGACATAATTATCCATCACTGATCCAATGCCTACGAGCTTTTCACATATTGTTCTTCGCTTATTTACTTTTCCGTTGCTACTGTTACAATCACTATAAAACCAAAACTATTACTTTTTCTACCGTTACCGCTATTATCATATTACTTTGCTACTAAATACTTTGTTGCGGATATTAAGTTTCCAGGTGTGGTTGAATTGACAACTCAGCTGGTAATACTTGAGAATATTCTTTGGCTCCCCTTGTGTCGAATCAATAAATTTGGGTTGAATACTCTACCCTCGAAAACTGTTGCGATCCCCTATACCTGTGGGTTATCAAGACCATTTTCTGGCGCCATTGCCGGGGAGCATAGCTCTATTCTTTGAGTCACTTGGGATTTATATCTGCTGATCACTATGAAGAACTTGAAAGATAAAAGAACCAAGATTTTTCCCTCAACTATGAGGGGAGGTAAGGAACTACCATCTAGCTCAGCACTTGATTCACCTTCTGTTTTGAGTAAACTTGCGACACCTACACCTGCTTTTCATTTTGATATGTTGCACGTTATTGATGATGCCACTTCTTCTTTGGATGATACTTATGATGAAACTACTTCTATGCTTGATAATACTGTGCCACTAGGTGAATTTCTTGATGAACAACTTGCTAGGGTTAGAGAGAATGAAATTATTGAAACTGATAATATTGATGAAAGTGATGATGAAGATTCTCCCCCTAGATATGAATTGCCTGTTGTTCCTGAGGGTTATATTATGGATGAAGAAACTGCTAGAGACTTCTTAGCTTGAAATGATAGATCTGATCTTAAGAAATTATTAGCTAAGCTTAAAGAAAAGTCTTTGAATGCTAGAATGAAATATGGCCCTCTTTTGCTACTTCACCTATCTTTATTTCCGATAAGGTGTAACATCCCAAAATTCTAAATTTTGGAATGTTATATTAAATAAATAATTGTGATTGTTTGTTTGATTTTTGTGTGATTGATTGTATGAAACTGAGTGGAAATTGAAACTTTTTGAAAGTTGAATGAGAGGGAATAAAATGACTTTCCCAAAACTTTGCATCTTGCATTTTGATCTTCCTGAATTCAAATTCATTTCATGACAAAACCCTAGAGTGAAGATGATATGACTTCTTCCATTTAAAGAAATGAAAAGGGGTTTGAAAATGATTTGAATTCCTTTTTGAAATATTTCAAATTTAGAAACTTTAAGCAACTCAATGAGTTCATAAAATGACTTCGTCATATTTGAGGAAAGAGAGTTGGAAGTTTCAAAGGAAAATTTGAAGTCACTTTGAAGTTGTTTGAAATTCCAAATTCAAATCCAATTGGGAGTTATTTGAGTTCCTATTCAAATTATTTTTCTCCTAAAAATAAATAAATGGAAATAAGGGTAAAATGATTCCCTTTAATGGAAAATTAGGAGAAAATAAATTTGAAATCATTTTGCTATTTTAAAAATGATTTTTATTGATTTTAAATGCAACAGTAGCACTGTTTGACTTTTATGAATTTTTATGGAATTTAGTTGAACTTGGAAAATAGTTCATCTCATTCTTTGTATTTTTCTGAGCATTTTGGTATGTGATATGCCTATGTATTTTTTTATTTAATTTACTTCTGTTGGAGTCTCCTTTCTGAAAAAAAACAAAAAAAAACACACACACGCGCCCGCCAGCCAGCCCATGGTCTTCGGCCCAAGAGCGAGCCAGCGCACCGAGCTGGCCCAGCAGCCACCCAGCTGCGTGGCCAACTGGCCAGCTGGCCCAGTGCCCGACCGGCCAGGCCGTCCCAGGCCGCCCGAAGGCCATCGCTCGCCCGCGCACCTCTCTTCCCCCTCGCTCGCTACCCGCCGCGGCCACTGACCCATGGGCCCCGTTTCCCCAACTCGTCCCTAACCTCCCGCCGCCCTGCACGGGATGAGCACGCGCCCGTGCTCCCGAACCCGTCGGCCGCATCCCCATGGGTGATGCTTATCCCGTGGCCGTTGCATCCCCTCGCCTCACATATAAAAATCCCTGAGCGCCCTATGCCGATTCCACCACTCCGTTCGTCCTCTCATCGCTCATAGCCGTCGCACTCGCCCTCTAAATCTCGCCGGAGCCAAAACCCTCCGCCGACGATTACGTCACCGGTGGTGCACCCGAGCCCCTCTTTTCTTCGTCAACCTAATCCCCAAGCCTGTGCGCATCGTTTTGACATATTGGTTTCCCCTAGGTCGCGCTGGAGCAGCCAAACCGACGACCCGAGCCGCCGGAGTTCACGCAGCTCACCGGAGCTCCGCCACCTCCCTCCGCCCTGTCTGGTGCACGCCGCCGCCCGCCGTCACCGCCATCCGGTCGCCCGCTCCACGCCGCACCCCTCCATCTACTTCGCCGCCGCTGGAAACCGCCGGAGGCCGCCGCCCCGTCACCGCCCGACGCCAACGCCGTCGCCCTATATGTCGTCGTCGTCGTGAAGGTGAGCGAACCGCTCGCTCGCTGTTTGGTTTTTTTCTCTCTCTCTAGATCGGTTTAGTTTAGTGTTTTTTTAGATCGGTTAATCCGGTTTAGTTAAACCGAACGGTTTTGGTTAAACCGATGGTTTTTTTGTTAGCCACCGCATAGGGTTTTGCTTATTTAGTGGCCATTCGCCGTCTAGCCTAAGCCGCAAACGCTGCTCAGCCACCCGGAAGCCGCCACGTGGCTAGGGACCTTGTCGCGAATAAAACTTTCACAATCAAGTCCCTGTAAATTTTAGTTTAGCCCCTAAACTTCGGATAGCCACAACTTTTTAACCGTTGATCCAAATTCGATGAAACTAGCGCCAAAATGTTCGCCTCGAATAGCTTTATCCAGAAAACCAACTTTTAAAACTTTTGGCCAAATTCGAATTTGAACTTTATTCAGATTTGAATTCAAACTTCAATTGACCATATCTCCTAAACCGTAGCTCCGATTGATGTGATTCTTTTTGCACCGTGTCACCGTTGCCAAACCCTATCACCTGGACCATTGTCACACTAATTTTCACACACTTAGGATCTGTCCATAGTAGTTTTACTCGTATGCCTTGTATGCACTATGCTTCACGTCACAAATTCTGAACCACATGCCTATGTTGTGTTGCACTTAGAATATTTTGTGATAGTTAAGTGTGTTGTATGTTCATTCGGTTTTTCCAAGACTTTTTACTTTGCATGTTCTTCTTGGTTCTCTGAAATGATTGCTTATGTGGATGCAATGTTTGACTTTATAGATTTTCATCGGAGAGTGACGAATAGTTCTATTAAGTAAATTTCTGAGAGTGATATAATCTTCATCAACTATTACCGGGCAAGTTCACATTTGACCATTCTTCCAATTACCTATGTTTTGTATTATCCACTTAGTCCTTTTGTGGTAGGATTGCATGGTAGGATTTTTTTTGTTGCCAGATGGCTATGCCGTTACCTAGTAGTTCATTTTGAGGTAGGTATGATCTATACAACCTTGTCACCACCGTGTAAGTTTATTTCTGCCTTGCAAATGTAGACGTGGAATTGGGAAGTGTTCATGGTGAGACATGAGTGACAAAGTAGTAATCAGGACCAAGACTTGTAAATGAACTACCTGGGCGGTATTTGGTTTGAATGGTGGCGAAATACAATGGGAGCATGCATGGTTAATCCATGGTGGTGCACCACTAGTGGTCGGCTGCCCAGGCTCAAAGAGATCAATCGTATTCTGATGTCTAGAAGCTTTCATGTGCAGCCACAAGCCAATATGGGCTCTGGCTTAGTTGAGTAGATAGTGTGACCCCTTCCGGGATGGGCTAGCAGATGTAGAATGATGTAGGTGTACCGGCCTATCTGTGGGTTAAGGGGGAACATTTTCGAAAGGCTATGTCTCGGTCATCCTGTTCTCAAATGCCAGGCAGTGCGAGAACTTCAAGGGAGGCGATCGAGTCTTGTGGGGAAATGTGCGCAAACCTCTGCAGAGTGTTAAAACCTAATCGATTAGCCGTGTCCCTGGTTACGGACAACTTG
Organism: Triticum urartu; assembly: GCF_003073215.2. Classification (NCBI taxonomy): domain Eukaryota; kingdom Viridiplantae; phylum Streptophyta; class Magnoliopsida; order Poales; family Poaceae; genus Triticum; species Triticum urartu. Next base: position 212,074,452 of record NC_053028.1, on the reverse strand, counting down.
AGCATCTAGTAGTGGAAATGCTGGGAGATCTCATCACTCTTAATTAAATAGTTGGGTTTTAAATGAAACCTTGGGAATGGATTGAGTTTGGTTTACCAACTCATCCTATGCTATACTGCAGTAGTAGAATAATATCTTTTATTCTAGGGAAAAACTAGCTTTATGCAAAAACTAAACTTAGAGCTTTCCACCAGCCAAATTGCATGTACAAATAGGTTCATTATTCTTATGATGTGACTTGCCAGTACATTCAATGTACTGACCTACAGGGCTGCAACGTCTTATGTTGCAGGAATTTTCTACGACGAGTAAGAGTTACGTTGTAGGGTTACGGTCTACACTCAACTTGCCGTTGGCGTTGATGGACTCCACACCCTTATGTTTATTTCCGCTGAGACTTATGAGGTATATATCAGTTTTACGTTATTTATACATGTGATTGCACTTTGATATATACATTGATGTACTGTGTGTGCTAGCATACCGATCCAGGGATGGCACAGATACACATAGGCTTGACCGTTTGAGGTCGGGTCGCTACAGAGATGGTATCAGAGCACATGTTGACTGTGGAACGTGACCCTAGAAACTGGAAAGCCCTTAGCAAAGGATTTCTCTTAAACTTTATTTTTCAAAAAGGTCCTTTACCTCTCTTCTTTTCTGAGCTTTATCAAATATTCCCTTTTTAGTTAGACAAAACCCCGTTCCCTTTGGACCACACGGAGGATGAACTGAAGCCACTCCGAGAACGACAAGATATCAGACTTCACCGTACATTAGAAGAGTTGAAGCTACAATAGTCGAAGCCTCCGAAGAATTCCAAGATTTATATGAACTTTAGAGGACCAAACCCCTGTTGTATACTTACGTTAGATGCGATGTTTGTGAGCTATCATTGTTTGATGTTTTTCCTAACAGCCACAAATAAAACTTATTTACAAAACTATATTGTTTGTATTGTGTGTATCTCCCTCTATCCCTCTTATCTCATCCCAAAACACTTGGACCCAATAGATGATGAAAGAAGATGGACTTGTATTCTCTGGACCGATCACTCAGTTAGAGGAAGAGCTATGGATTCAAAACATGGAGAATCACTTCAGGAGCAATTTGGTTGCAAGGAAGTATGAGGTTCAGTATGCTCTTCAGTACTTCACAAAAAGTGCTACAACCTGGTGGAAAATGTATTAGGCCATACAAGGATGTAATGGAGCAAAAACTTGGGAGGAATTCAAGATGACTCTACTGAGGTCTCGTCTTATTCAAAAGCCCTATGGCAATAAAATGAAGAAACCTTGTGCATGCAAGATTTGTGGAGATATAGGACATACCCATGAAGAACACAAGGATGGATGCCCTCATTGTGAAGCAAATCACCGAGCTAAAGAATGCTCAACTAGGCAGGTTACTTGTTTCTTGTGTGAAGGAACTACGCACTACCCTGCCCAGTGTCATATTTATCCCAAGGTACAAGAAATTACCAAGCAGCAGAAGGAAGCAGTGAAAGAAGCCCTCAGGGAAAGTTTAAGAAAACCGGTGATGAAAGAAGATGTTGACGACCCTGATGGAGAAAGCCTAAACCGATTTTACTCCAATGCTTGCTATTCATGTGGAGAAGAAGGACATTTTTCACAATATTGCATGAAGGAAAACCAAGAGTATCTGGGAGACTTCCCAATAGAAGAAGTGGAGTTTTATCCACATGAGATAGAAGAATTGATCGGAACGAAGAAGTCCAGGAAGAGAAAGAGCATGTATCCCCAGAACAACCCAATTTCTGCAGAAAAGGACCTGAGTCAAATCACTTGTTACAGGTGCAAGGATTTAGGTCATTACGCTAGCAAATGCCCAACAAGGAAGCCAAGAACCCAAGGGGCCAAGATAGCCACCGGGAAGCCTCTGGATTTGTCTGAAGTCATTTGTTTATGCTACAAAGGAGTAGGACATTTTGCCGGAGAATGTTCAGACCCGAGGAGAGCTTGAGCAGAGTAGTTGAGATCTTGATATTGGAATAAAGCATGTAATAAATGTGGAAAACACTTTTATTTTTAGGGATGTTGAGTTGAGTTATGAAAAGGAAATTGTAATGGTTCGTGAAGCAATAAAAGTTGATGTGGTTGGAATCTCATATGAGGTGTCATGAGTTGTTTGTTGATTGTGAGTACCTCTCTCGCTATCTCACCCAGACTTAAACCTTGAACCCATGGACAAGCTGACCCCAACTTTTCCTAGAAAAACAACCACATTTCACCCAAGGAAATACATACAGTATCCTGAGTACCCCTTCTATCTTATGCATGCAGATGACAACCCTTTACGAGTCTTTTCTGAAGGGCCCGGAAACGATCATGACCCTGACCAGTGATCAGGATTACCCGAAGATCCTGAAGGACATGATGAAGCATATTCAACTTGAAGGAGATGTAGTTTACAAGGGTTATCCTTTCATGGAGAAGGGAGTTGAACTTTGGTATGTGGAGGTACACCTCCACCGTGTGAAGGGAGTTTGCCCAAAGACTATGGGGCAATACTTTTTCATTTCTCGAGTACCACGAGCAACATTCTTCGACTCTGTTCGTGAAGCTGCTATGGAAGCCATACGTCAGATTGGAGAAATACTAGAAGCAAGACTCCGTCACACTCAGGAATACCTGAGGGAGGTGCATGCAGAAATGATGGAGATGAAGCTCATGGCCACCACGATGAAGCAAAACATCAATGATTTGAAGGATCACGTCGCACAATTCTAGTGGGACTGAAGTATCTTCAAGAAGGGCAAATGAATAAAGATGGAAGTAATGCTTGACCATACCAAACTATGTGGATGGCAGCTTTTGTAATAGAGTACTTTTGGAATTTGAGTTTTGAGTAGTGGTTAAGGATATAATAAAAGATTTGATATGAAGAGAATATGAATTATGGATGAACCAGTGCATTTTTTTTGGCGATACTTGTCTGTGTGAACACTTGACCAATGGAAAAGGAAATGTATTCCATAGAGTGGAGTTTGGAAAAATGAGTTGGAGTTTGGTTTTAGTTATGATGGTTACCCCAAGAGTATGAAGTAATGAAGTACTATTGGATTTAAATGAGATGTAATGTTGGAATATGGAACAATAGTAAATCCAAGGATGAGTTAAAGATATACAAGTTTTGAAGTGGGCCATAACCCACAGGACCCAGGATTTGATAAGGAAACAAGCACAATCTTGTTGAAGAAAAGAATTCTGGGAGAAGCTGTGAGTTCATCAGCAGGCGTTCCATAGGAGGTTACGTAAACCCAAGAGTCGTGAAGAAACGATAGAGGTTTTGTTTGGCTTGCAGGACCAATGGATTTATCGGACCCAGTCCATGGAGAAGAGAAGTTCTGCAATGCTTGTGAGGATGCCCAAGTGTTAGAATACGTGATTCACTATCTGCGTATGTGCTAATGATTCAAGTACGGGATGGATTGGCCCCCATACCGGAGACTTCTATCATGAGCTATCATATGTTGATAGAAAATCAGAGAGCCTTAAAACCCTAGAAGAGTGTCGACACGACAAGCCAAAAGCCTTAGAATGGCAGGACGATGGAAACCTTGTACAGGCACCCATTGCCAATCGTATGATATGCGGTGAGATTCAACCCAGACCCGTTTCCTGCAGGAGGAACCAGTAATTGTTGACCACCATGAGATTTTCGATAGTTGTTTAGCATTGGCGACAGCCTGACAACTAAGAAGACCCAGATTCAGAAGGACCTTATTTGATGCAAGGACTCTAGACTTTGAGGAAAAGGTCATGCCCATACCAGAAGAGAACTAGTGAAAGAGTTAACCCAGAGAATATGAGAAGACTGACACCGTCAACCCAATGGATGGGTACATGAGTTTTGTTGGAAGCGTAACCATGCTTCTAAGGGTGGTAGCACCCCATACCTTGTGTGGATGAATGGATTTTCAAGGAGACCTCCAAACCTAACCTCTTTTCGAGCCTCTCCGAATCTTGAGGACGAGATTCATTTTAAGGGTGGTAGTTTGTAACATCCCAAAATTCTAAATTTTGGAATGTTATACTAAATAAATAATTGTGATTGTTTGTTTGATTTTTGTGTGATTGATTGTATGAAACTGAGTGGAAATTGAAACTTTTTGAAAGTTGAATGAGAGGGAATAAAAGGACTTCCCAAAACTTTGCATCTTGCATTTTGATCTTCCTGAATTCAAATTCATTTCATCACACAAAACCCTAGAGTGAAGATGATATGACTTCTCCATTTAAAGAAATGAAAAGGGGTTTGAAAATGATTTGAATTTCCTTTTTGAAATTTCAAATTTAGAAACTTAAGCAACTCAATGAGTTCATAAAAATGACTTCGTCCATATTTGAGAAAGAGAGTTGGAAGTTCAAAGGAATAATTTGAAGTCACTTTGAAGTTGTTTGAAATTCCAAATTCAAATCCAATTGGGAGTTATTTGAGTTCCTATTCAAATTAATTTTCTCCTCCTAAAAATAAATAAATGGAAATAAGGGTAAAATGATTCCCTTCAATGGAAAATTAGGAGAAAATAAATTTGAAATCATTTTGCTATTTTAAAAATGATTTTTATTGATTTTAAATGCAACAGTAGCACTGTTTGACTTTTATGAATTTTTGTGGAATTTAGTTGAACTTGGAAAATAGTTCATCTTATTCTTTGTATTTTTCTGAGCATTTTGGTATATGATATGCCTATGTATTTTTTTATTTAATTTACTTCTGTTGGAGTCTCCTTTCTGGAAAAAAACACACACACGCGCCCGCCAGCCAGCCCATGGTCTTCGGCCCAAGAGCGAGCCAGCGCACCGAGCTGGCCCAGCAGCCACCCAGCTGCGCGGCCAACTGGCCAGCTGGCCCAGTGCCCGACCGGCCAGGCCGTCCCAGGCCGCCCGAAGGCCATCGCTCGCCCGCGTACCTCTCTTCCCCCTCGCTCGCTACCCGCCGCGGCCACTGACCCGTGGGCCCCGTTTCCCCAACTCGTCCCTAACCTCCCGCCGCCCCGCACGGGATGAGCACGCGCCCGTGCTCCCGAACCCGTCGGCCGCATCCCCATGGGTGATGCTTATTCCGTGGCTGTTGCATCAGTCGGCGTTCTGGGAATAGGGGTCCCCAGACTTGCCTGCCTGTGGCCTGCGGCGTGGCTCAAAGGGGGCCCCAGCGCGGCCCATCTTCACCAATACAAACCGAAGACCCTCGCGAGGGGCCAAGCCTCGTGGAGCGGACGACGCGGAGCTTCCTCAGAAACGGCCTCGTCAGGCTGGCTCACGAGGAGGCGGAGAGATCAAGGCGGGGTACCTCACGAGGTGCCCGTGACGCAAGCCATGACGACCGAGGGTGCCAGGCGGGTGCCAGCCCGCGCAGTGTCCTCCTTTCCTCTTTGGTGCAAAGGGGGCAAGTGCAGCCGCGGAGTACCGAGGCATCAGGCAAAGGTTGCCATTTCGGTGCAACGAGACCAAGAGCATGAGGACTACAAGACGGAGGTCATCGTGGTGCCCGAGACGGCGTCATCACCAGAGCTTTGTGCAGGCGAAGACTACTTTTGTCAGGGTAGCTAGTACTAGTTGTCCCCCTTCAAATTAGCCCGCCATTGTTGGCTCCCTTCCCGCTCGATTTTTGGGAAGAGGACCAGGGCCTCTATAAATAGGACCAGCCACCCACAGAGCAAAGGAGGTTCGGAGGTTCGAAGAAGAAGAGAAGGAGAGAGGGTTCGAGGAAGGAGGCTCTTTAGAGAGGGGTTTCGATCAGAGAGAGAGAGAGAGAGAGAGAAAGGTGACTGAACTCCTCCCAGCAGTTCATCGCCCAGCCAAGAACAGACCCTCGCGAGGCTGTTCCTCCTTGTATTGTTCATCATCATCAGCCCAAGAGGCAATCCACCACACCACGCACTGGAGTAGGGTATTACACCACAACGGTGGCCCGAACCAGTATAAACCCTGTGTCCCTTGTGTGTTCTTTCCTTAGTTTGGATCCTAGCAAGGCGGAGGAGTGCAGGTAGGTAGGAGGCGAAATCTCTGTGCGCACCCCAGTGTTCGAACCTCAAGGGTCTGCCGGAACCCGAAATCCGACATTTGGCGCGCCAGGGAGGGGTGCGCCGGGATTCGTCTTCCACCACCCTGTTCTCCTCCGACCATCACGCCCATGTTTGACGCTCGTCGGGCCCGCGCCGAGCACCGGGCCGCACTCGCTTCCCGCGTAACCCAGACGGCCCCTGTCGGCGGGCATCCTCGCCGTTCCCCGTCACCTGCCGTCAACACCGCCACCGGCCCGGCGGGGGACGAGCAGCAAGCATCGTCCCAACATCTGTCCGTGCGACAAGACGGCCGCACCGCAACTCCCTCGCTCACCCCAGCTGGTTCTTCGTCCCGCGTGCTCCGCGCGCCCATGGAGCCCCGCAACCTCTCCCCTGCCCATCGTGCTGCACCAACACCCCCGATCGTCGCGGCCCTCTTGGGCGGCTCGCAGGCGCCGCCTACAAGTCACCACGTCAAGCCGTTCGTCCGCCGAGTCAGCGCCGCTTCCACGCGGCAGGGGGCTCCCCTGGACCGGGCGGCGCCCGAGACCGGCCTAACCTTCAGCTCGGAGGACCACCCCTCCAACTCGGCCTGCTTGGGTGCACTCCCCATGCTGTGCACGCCCACCATCTGCCAGGTGGCCGTCACCAGAACCCTCATTGATGGCAGCGCGGGCCTCAGCATGCTCTCGGTCGAGGCCTTCAACCTCCTCTGCATACCCCTGGAACGGCTGCAACCCAGCCGACCCTTCTCAGGCGTTGGGGGCGAGTCGTCCAGCTCCTTGGGACAGATCCGGCTCTCAGTAACCTTCGGCACCTACGACAACTTCCGCACGGAGCTGGTCGACTTCGACATCGCCCCCATTGGCCTCCCCTACAACGCCATCCTTGGCTACCCAGCGCTGGCCCAGTTCATGGCCGTGACGCACCCGGCGTACAACCTCATGAAGATGCCCGGGAGCAGCGGTGTCCTCACTGTGCACGGGGACACCAGGGACGCGCTGAGGGTGCTCAAGCTCGCCTTCAAGACGACGGCGTCGGCACAGCCCGCCGACTTGGAGACCCCCGAGCCCAAGGGGGCTGCACCCGCCAAGAAGAAATAGTTGTTCACCCAAGACAAGGCAGAAACCAAGCAGATACCCGTCGATGAGGACGGGTCCACCAACGCCACTTTCACCATAGGCGCCCACCTCAAACCCGAGCAGGAGAAGGCCCTGGTCGGGTTCCTGCGCGCAAACAAGAAGGTATTCGCTTGGGAGCCTGACCAGTTGGCAGGGATCCCTAGGAGTGTAATCGAGCATCACCTCAATGTGTGCCCCAACGTGCGCCCTGTGAAGCAGAAGGCCAGGCGGCAGTCCACAGAAAAGCAGGCCTTCATCGTCCAAGAGACCCGCGAATTAGAAGCCGCTGGGGTCATTCGCGAGGTCCGATATCCGGATTGGTTGGCCAACCCTGTCATTGTGCCAAAGAAGGGAGGGAAGGAGCACATGTGTGTCGACTTCACCAACCTCAACAAAGCATGCCCGCAAGATCCGTTCCCGCTCCCCCGCATCGACCAGATCGTCGATTCCACTGCGGAATGCGACCTGTTATGCTTCTTGGATGCCTTCTCTGGGTATCACCAGATCAAGATGGCGGTAGAAGACGTCGAGAAGACAGCCGTCCTAACCCCGTGTGGGGTGTACTGCTACACATGCATGCCATTCGGGCTGCGTAACGCAGGGGCGACCTTTCAGCGGCTGATGCACATCACCTTGGGCCCGCAGCTCGGGAAGAATGTTGAAGCTTACGTCGATGACATCTATCTATATCTATATCTATATCTATCTATCTATCTATCTATCTATACCTATACTAATTCTAGACTCCCCAGAAATTCCCACGTTAATCAGTAATTAGGAGCCGTTAATCTAGTGGGTCCGGATTATTACGGTGTAGATCTATCTATAGTCCTTCAGTGTTTTTCTCAACTTCAAAAAAAAGAGCTAAAAGGCCCACAATTCCTTCTCCCGGTTGTAAAGATAACTATCCTTTAGTGTTTTTCTCAACTTCAAAAAAAGCTAAAAGGCCCACAATTCCATCTCTCCCAGTTAATTCTCTCTCTAAATATCTCACGTCTCTCTCCCTTTCACGTCTCCCTCTCTCCCAATTAATTCTCTCTCTTAATATCTCACGTCTCTCTCCCTTTCACGTCTCCCTTCATATTCTGATGGAAAGAGATCCACGTATCTCTCAAATTGGAGCAAGGAAATTGTGCATGTGGATACCTCTCTCAATCTCTAACATCTCTATCTTCTTCTCCACGTGGAGACTGATCCATGCATCTCCCAATTTGCAACAAGGAAGTTGGGGCAGGGATCTCCAGCGATCAAGATCGTCTTCTCAAACAGATGCTTCTCCACATGTAAACTGATCTGTGTCTCTCCCAAATTGCAACAAGGAAGTTGGGGCATGGATCTCTGGTGCTCTTGGATCACCTCCGATCAGGTTCGTCTTATCAAACATATTTCTTTTTTCCGGTTTGGATTCAAGTTTTCTCATCATGTCCTCTGATAGTTATATCCAGGGATTCAATTTCCTACGGCTTCTTGAGGCAGATGATAGCAATGGCAAAATAAAATAAGTGTTTCTATCCCTCGGAAAGTAAGAAATAGATCTCCCTGTAGCATACAGAAAAAAACCTAACTCCTTCCTTCTGTACTGGTAGATCTCTATTTTCTCTACTTATTAACCCTAACTCAATCAGCAACTCTCTACTGTGATTTGGCTTCCCCAATGATAGTTTTATCAATCCCTCAACAAAGAGAGGTAGGGGGTGTGGGGGATATGGAGAAGGACAGAGTTACTGTGGTTGGTGCCGTCGCAAATGGTCGATGACGTCCTTACTGAGCCGTGGAGGGAAGGTGATCTTGAAGAAAAATTATCTCGCAACACATCGATCATCCACGTTCCTCGCTGACAGCATGTCCAAGACCTCGCCCCCGTTGGTGACTTCAACAAGGACGATTTTGATCATCGGGTCAGTTAAAGTAAACCCCTCAACGCAACAGCAGGGTAAGCAGGACCAATATGATGTGTCTAAAACTAATAAAAGAATCATGTTATGTTAGATATATAACAACCTGATTAAGTGTTCCTGAATTATAGTACGTATTAGTTTTCTCAAAGTTCTAGGCCACGACGTTTGACAGATCCAAGGAGTAGATGCACGGACTGAATTTTGAAACCAATGACTCAAAAATTTCCAAGTAACACCATCTCTGTTTTGTTTATTTTATAAGTTCAAAATTTGATAGCACTTACCGTCATAGACATGTGGTTGTTGATATTTTTCCTTAAAATCAAACTAATCGTAAGTCTGCTTCTATGGCTGAGGTAACTGAACATTACTATCTTCCAGATTTCATATGTTTATTGTAACTAGGTGAATTCAGGTCCGACGGGGTCTTCCCTTTTGACATGTGTGCAAATTCAGGTCCAACGGGGTCTTCCCTTTTGACATGTGTGCATTTTTCTAAGTTAGTGTCTAATTGCTGTAATTAATCACAAATGGAAGTGCAATTTGAAAGTTGAAGGAGGACATGTTCTCTATGGTCAGCAATAATTGATAAAGGTAGTGGTAACAGAGGTAATAATTGAGAATTCATCCATCATGTGATTTCTACTTTTTTCTGATGCTCTCTCCATTTTCTTCTAGATCTCATGATAAATTAGTTACCTCAGTGTCATGTAAACTATATTCAGTTTTGGTACTTGATTTGGAAACACCATAAAAAACCGTATCATGCTCAAACTTAAAGCATCTTCTAATTTCCAAGTTTTACTTATTGAACGATGCACTTCAAAATTTTCATGCTATAGACACATGCAGGAACTGGAGTATAATTCTATCATCTATACCTAAGAAAGACAATCCAACATCGATGCTCTGAAGAGTACAATAATGTATCCTTTAGATTTCTATAACATGCACTCATTACTACCTGCTTTTATGCACCTGATCTGATGTTTCAAGATGTACACGTGTGTATGCTCAGTTTGAGTTATTCATGTCTTCACTAATTCGCCAATGAGGCTAAATAACTATGGTTATTTTATGCCTATTGCCATGTGAGATTGTTAAAAGAAATTCCCTGAGATGTGTAACGCTGATGCTCTTGCTACTTTTGGCCATTATGTAATTCAGATTATTCACATTTCTATAAATGCATTTCCAACTGCGTAATTGCTTAGCTTATTGGTTTTATTTCTCCTAGCTTTATAAATTCACAAGGATTATATAAGTCTGCGGAGTTGTTGGTTTTAGTAGGTCTATTTCATGCATGTAAGCTACGACCCATAGTTTTTCAAGACTATTTGTTCCCTCTTTTACTCCTCTAATAATACCCATTATGTTGGATAACCAATTCTCTTTTGTGCTCATTTTCTCGAGACAGCGAAGATTTGTTTTGCTACTCATGTATATATTTGAACTTTTATTGGTCTTCACAATTCCATCAATCAATACACAGTTGAAGAAAATCCGGTCAATATAATATATACATTTTGGCCCATACATGTTGCGAGAGTAATTTTTAAAGTATATTTAAATAGTCTTTTTTATTTTTATGCGTGGTTAATATATATTAATATTAGGACACAATACATGCTCACCACTGTAATTCCCAACTTTGTTGAGCACCAAATGCACTCGGCAAAGGCCAAAAAAGATCCCAGTGAAGTATTTGCTGAGTGAAACACTCGGAAAACGCGAGTATGCTGGACGCCTGCCAGCAATGTTAATTTTGCTGGGGTTTTCCACGGGAACTCAGTAGACATCTGAAAATACCTTCGCTGAGTGCAGAACACCGGGAACACGGCAAGCAAATGACACAGATGACGGAATAACGAGTTAGTCAGCCATGCCACATGGCACCATAGTTTTGCTGTTTTCTGCAGTCGGCGAAACTATGCCCAGATGGTGCCATGTGTCATGTTTGCCGAGTATAACATTAGGCAAAAGGGTCTTACACACGAGACATCTAGCCTAATGAAGGTAACTCTGAATGTCCATGTTGTTTGATTTCTAGATCGATGCTAATATTTGATTTCTTTTCTAGCATTATAAGTCAACATACAAGATGTTTCTAAAATTTGCGTATTGACATCACGTACATTTGAAGTTTCTGTAGCGTTCGAGGATGAGCAAATGGTGTATATGGTGCTGAAGGAAGCTTAGGAAGAAGCTTCTTGACGAAATACATAGAGAAGATGATGTCTAGGAAAGGTACAAGCAGGGAAATAAAAAATGATCAGTTTAGAATTGTTAATGTGAAAGCAGATTTAGTTTCAGCAAGAGGTGGATTCTGAAGATAACAGCAGGTCAATAGCGCAAGTGCTATGATAAGTCGTAACATGATTGCTGGAAGATATATTCGTACAATAAGAGTTACATGCATGCAGCTGTAGTCTCACTGAATTATATCGAAGATATACTATGTATTACTATATTTGACTGCTTTTGTCACAAAGTTTGCTTGATTTGAACCATCTCAGAACACTCGCTAGACATACCAGTTTGAAATTATTAAGGGTCTCTTTGATTCAAAGGATTTTCATAGGATCTTTGACGGATTAGAATCCTTAGGAATTTTTCCTACGTTGGTTGTTTGATTCGTAGGATTGAATCTTGTAGGATTTTTTCCTAAGGATTCATTTGTACTACATTTTACAGGAATTCCAACATCCACTCCAACCTCTTGGAAGAAATCCTTTGTTTTTCCCGTGACACAATCAAACAAACTCAAATCCTATAGGGATCCAATGGACATGTCATTCCAATCCTACGTTTTCCCTATTCCTGTGTTTTTGCAATCCTATGAATCAAAGAGGCCCTAAAGTTTATTACTTAAGATAAATCAAAGCAGAAAATTGTAACAGAAAAAACCCTACCTGGATTATTCTAAAAGTTGACCGACAAGACATAGTTAATTTTTAACCACACATGACTTCAAGCTACAAGATGTTACCTTTGAAAATTTAAATAGTATAAAAAGTAAAAAATGTGAACTTAATTAGTTTCAGTATTTAAAAATATAACTAAAACATGTAATTAGACCTTTTAAAACAAATGTGGAACAATATAGGTTTCTCATGAAATTCGGGCAAGCAAATAGCATGAAATATTTATATAAACGAAATTTAAATACATTATTGCAATTTACTATCTGCATTATGGAAACTAATCATCGATAATATTATCACAATTACATAGATTACAAAAAAATATTGAGACAATATTGCATTACAAACAACTATTTTAAAAAATATTATAGATTCTCATACCGTATAAAGTATTATTGCATGCTAGCCCGTGCGAATGCACGGGTTGGCGACTAGTTGTGGTAAAGTCTCGGGAGGCCAGGACCTTGATACAAGACCTGGAGGAAACCTTCGCGAGCCTCAACGCGGTGAACCTACGGCTCAACCCAGAGAAATGTGTGTTCGGAGTCCCCTCGGGCAAGCTCTTGGGTTTCCTCGTGTCCCACCGAGGCATCGAGGCTAACCCGGAGAAGGTCAAGGCGGTGGAAGACATGAGCCCGCCAAAGACCCTCAGAGAAATGCAGAAGCTCATGGGGCGCGTGACCACGCGAGGGTGCTTCATCTCCAAGTTGGGGGAACGAGCACTACCCTTCTTCCAGCTAATGAAGAAAAAGGGGCCTTCGAGTGGACTGAAGAGGACGACAAGGCGTTCCAGGATCTCAAGAGATACCTGACCAGCCCACCGGTCATGGTGGCTCCGCGCCCTCAAGAGCCCCTGGTGCTTTACCTCGCCGCCACTCCCTACTCCGCCAGCGCAGCCTTGGTGGCAGTCAGAGAGGAGCACCGAATCAAAACCGCGACAGCAGCCCGGGACAAGGCAGAACAGGGACAAGGAAGGCCCATAGAAACTGCAACCGTGGCTGAGGAGGATCAGCCGCCGCAGAGGGGTGCACCGGAGGCGGAAGAGGCCCCTCTCCCAGATGGCCAGTCTCAGGAGGCCTCATTGCCTCAAGAGGCGCCATGGTCTCCGAAGGGAGCCACCAGCACTGACGCACTCCACCTCGTTGAGCACCCGGTGTACTTCGTCAGCACGGTGTTGCGGGATGCAAGGGCACGGTACCCCATGCCTCAGAAACTCCTCCTCGCGCTACTGGTGGCCTCGTGCAAGCTGCGGCACTATTTTCAGGGTCACCCCATCAAGGTCGTCTCGTCATACCCCCTGGAGAGAGTGCTCAGGAGCCCTAATTCAGCTGGAAGAGTCGCTGAGTGGAACATAGAACTGCAAGCGTTTCAGCTTGAATTCAGCACGACCAGAGTCATCAAGGGAGCAGCGTTGGTGGATTTTGTGGTAGAATGGACGGAGGTGCCAGGCCTCAAGGCCGACGAGGATCGGTCCCTGTCCCCGGGAAGCGAGGCGCCAGAAGGCTGGGTCATGTACTTCGATGGGACATTCTCCAGGCATGGCGCAGGGGTTGGGGCGGTGCTTATATCGCCCACTCAGGACAAGCTCTATTACGCCGTGCAGCTCTGTTTCCAGCAAGGTGAAAATGTCTCCAACAACATAGCGGAGTATGAAGGTTTAATAGCGGGCTTGAAGGCCGCGGCTGCCCTGGGGGTGAAACACCTCACCATCAAGGGCGATTCGTAGCTCCTTGTCAATTTCTCCAACAAGGTGTACGAGCCGAAGGATGAGCACATGGAAGCCTACCTAGCGGAGGTCCGCAGGATGGAGAAGCAGTTCTGGGGGTTGGACAGGGCACCAATCAGGAGGCCGGCGACATCGCCAAACGGGCGTCCAGGTGGTTACCTCAGGAGCCTGGCGTTTTCGAGGAACGGCTCTTCAAGCCATCAGCCCTGCCGTCATTATCGAACACGGCTCAGCCCCGGGAGGAGCTCCCCAACCACCTGCCTCAAGGGCTCCGGCCTGTGGCCCGGCCTCAGGAGCACGCCTGCTCCTGACGATGGAACCTCGGGAGGGATGTTGGATCGCGGTGCTCTGGAGTTACCTAACACAAGGGACCCTGCCGGAGAAGGAGGAGGAAGCGGAGCGAGTGGCACGCCAGGCCACGGCATACTGCATCAAGGATGGAGAGCTCTACCGAAAACGGCCAAACGATGTATCCCTGTGCTGCATCTCCAGGGAGCAAGGGAAGGAACTGCTGGAAGATATACACGGAGGAGACTGTGGACATCATTCATCATCATGGACCCTCGTCGGCAAGGCGTTCCGCAGTGGGTTTTATTGTCCCACCGCGCTCAATGACGCCGTCGAACTAGTGAAAGCTTGTGAGGCCTGTCAGTTCCACGCCAAGCAGATCCATCAGCCAGCAGGAGGCTTGCAGACTATACCCCTTTCGTGGCCATTCGCAGTCTGGGGGCTGGACATCTTGGGCCCGTTTCCTCGGGCGCCCGGGGGCTACCGCTACCTCTACGTCGCCGTGGACAAGTTCACTAAGTGGGCTGAAGTAGAGGCTGTCCGCACCATTCCTGCGGGTTCCGCGGTCAAGTTCATCAAGGGCATCGTGAGCCGGTTCGGGGTGCCGAATCGCATCATCACGGACAACAGTTCGCAGTTCACCAATAATTTCTTCAAAACATACTGTGCTAACCTTGGAACGCAGATATGCTACGCTTCGGTGGCGCACCCCCGAAGCAACGGCCAGGCCGAGCGAGCCAACGCGGAGGTCCTGAGGGGCCTCAAGACCAGGACGTTCAAGAAGAAGCTGGAGGCCTACGGCAGAGGTTGGTACGACGAGCTTCAATCCGTGTTGTGGTCCACCCGCACAACCGCGACCAAGCCGACTGGAGAGACCCCGTTCTTCCTGGTCTACGGAGCCGAAGCGGTCCTCCCTCACGAGGTCAGACGTCGCTCCGCGTGGGTCCTGGCGTTCGACAAGGCGCAGCAGGACGCCATGCGGGGGACGGACCTCGTGCTGGGGGAGGAACGTCGCCGAGAAGCCACGCTACGAGCGGCGAGGTACCAACAAGCACTGCGGTGATATCACTGCCGCAACATCCGCCCTAGAACTCTCGAGGTAGGAGACCTCGTGCTTAGGCAGGTTCTCTCCAGGGAGGGGCTGCACAAGCTCTCTCCCATGTGGGAGGGCCCGTTCAAAGTTGTTCATGTTTCCAGGCCCGGCTCCGCGCGCTTGGAGACTCAGGAGGGGGTGCCAGTCCAGAATGCATGGAACATCCAGCACCTCCGGAGGTTCTACCCCTAAAAAGGCCTAGAGCCTGTGAAGAAGGCGAACGCCTGTGAAGCTATCACGTTTTGGAAAAGGCCCAGAGCCTGTGAAGAAGGCGAATGCCTGTGAAGCTATCGCGTTTTGGAAAAGGCCCAGAGCCTGTGAAGAAGGCGAATGCCTGTGAAGCTATCGCGTTTTGGAAAAGGCCCAAAGCCTGTGAAGAAGGCGAATGCCTGTGAAGCTATCGCGTTTTGGAAAAGGCCCAGAGCCTGTGAAGAAGGCGAACGCCTGTGAAGCTATCGCGTTTCGGAAAAGGCCCAGAGCCTGTGAAGAAGGCGAATGCCTGTGAAGCTATCACGTTTTGGAAAAGGCCCGGAGCCTGTGAAGAAGGCCAACGCCTGTGAAGCTCGCCGCCCGTGACACTCTCACGTAATAATGAGTTGGGGCTGTACACGCCCCGGAGTCTCAGGAGCACCGGCCTCAGGCCCTGGGGCTCCCTCCCACGCCCAGTGGCAGCACTTAGCTCCGCGCTGGTGAGAAGACGTCGAAGACTAGATTAGGCACCGGACGCGGCTTTTCATTTGCTTTCCGTAGTTGGCTTGTTCCTTCTCATTCTAAGTTTTATTGAAGTTGTTGCCGTCTTTGGCTTGTGATTCTTCGACTTTTCACTCTCCTGCCTCGATTTCTCTTGTGCAAGGCCTCGCGAGGGGGGCAGCTGAGTGCCCTCGCGAGTGTTCCTATCCTAGTCATTCAAAGAGTTCGCGACCTGGGCCCATTACAGGAGCACCCCTCCAGTCCATGCCCCATGGGCACCGTGACACAAACAAAGGGCCTGGGTCGGTCGCCCCCCACGGCCGGGGCCGAGAACTATCCACGCTCGGGCACGTAGCCGGAAGGTACGATAACGAAAGCAAAACGATGATTAACAGCAATAACCCAAACACGCCCCCACGAGGCTCCACACTACTGTCTTTGTTATGTAGGAAAAAGGAAAAGAAAGAACAAATCTGGTGCAGCTCGCCTCACACCGGCCCGCAGGGAAGGCCCGAGCTGCCTCCGGAGCTCAGGCGGACTCCCTCTCGCGCTTCACCAGGGCGCGACGGCGGGCGGACACGTTGCCACCTCCCAAGCAGATACGAAGGCGTGGAGGCTGACCGCGGCCACCGCTAGAAGAGTCGCCGCCTAAAGAAGAACCGGAGAAGCTTGAGGAACCCTGAGCGCTGCCAGCCGCGCGAGCGCTGCCCTCTCCATCATCGCCGAAGCTGGGTTCCCAGCCGCGGTCGTCACCCTCGGGGCAACACCCTGCACGGCGACCATCTTCCCCAAACACCCTCACGTAGAGGGTGGCATCGGCGTCGAACTTGAAGTGTAGGGTGCACCGACGGCTCAGGCCACGCGCGCGGGCAAACGTCTACCAACCACGGGCCAGGGATAGGCTCCCGGCCGCGGAGACCTCCAGTGAGACCCATGAGGCCCGGCTGCAGCAGCCGTCGGCCTGGAGCCAGAGGCCGCCCGGGGCGCCGGCCGGGAGCTCGCCAAGGAGGAAGCGAGGAAGTGGAAGCCGGGTGCTAGTCGGCTCCGCCGACCACACGACAAACTCCAGCAGCACTTCAGCAGCGCGAAAGCGCGGCCTAGGGGGATGCGCAGCCGAAGCGCGCCCCCCGGCCGCAGCAATCCGCCCGTCGTTATGCTGAAGATCGCCTGCATGGCCGCGGGGAGCCACCGTGGTGGCCACAGGATGTTTGCGAGGCCGCCCTCGGCCGCGCTTGGGCGGGGGAGAGGCGGGCTCAACCTGGCGAGCGTTCCCCTTCTCTGCGGCCGAGAACCTCCTCGACGGGGCCATGAATAAAAAGGAGAAGCAAGGGGGGATGAACTGGAAGGGCGCACGCCGGTCCGTACTTATAGCTGGCGGTGGCCAACCAACGGCCCCCACGATCGCAGGTAATTATGACCCGCTTTGCATGCAGGGACTTGTCCAACCCGTGCAGTTGCCGAGGCGCCATGGGGAAGTGGAGGCGCCCACATCCAATCAACCGCCATGCGGTGCCCAAGGACGCAGGCTGTTAGGGCCCGCGGCGCTTCGCTCTTGCCCTTCCGCCTCCCTGCACGGCCAAGTTCGGGCGCGCCTTGGGCCCGGGGGCTACTATCGGCGTTCTGGGAACGGGGGTCCCCAGACTTGCCTGCCTGCGGCCTGCGGCGTGGCTCAAAGGGGGGCCCAGCGCGGCCCATCTTCACCAACACAAACCCAAGACCCTCGCGAGGGGCCAAGCCTCGCGGGGCGTACGACGCGGAGCTTCCTCAGAAACGGCCTCGTCAGGCTGGCTCACGAGGAGGCAGAGAGATCAAGGCGGGGTACCTCACGAGGTGCCCGTGACGCAAGCCATGACGACCGAGGGTGCCAGGCGGGTGCCAGCCCGCGCAGTGTACTCCTTTCCTCTTTGGTGCAAAGGGGGCAAGCGCAGCCGCGGAGTACCGAGGCATCAGGCAAAGGTTGCCATTTCGGTGCAACAAGACCAAGACCATGAGGACTACAAGATGGAGGTCATCGTGGAGCCCGAGACGGCGTCATCACCAGAGCTTTGTGCAGGCGAAGACTACTTTTGTCAGGGTAGCTAGTACTAGTTGTCCCCCTTCAAATTAGCCCGCCATTGTTGGCTCCCTTCCCGCTCGATTTTTGGGAAGAGGACCAAGGCCTCTATAAATAGGACCAGCCACCCACAGAGCAAAGGAGGTTCGGAGGTTCGAAGAAGAAGAGAAGGAGAGAGAGGGTTCGAGGAAGGAGGCTCTTTAGAGAGGGGTTTCGATCAGAGAGAGAGAGAGAGAGAGAACGGTGACTGAACTCCTCCCAGCAGTTCATCGCCCAGCCAAGAACAGACCCTCGCGAGGCTGTTCCTCCTTGTATTGTTCATCATCATCAGCCCAAGAGGCAATCCACCACACCACGCACTGGAGTAGGGTATTACACCACAACGGTGGCCCGAACCAGTATAAACCCTGAGTCCCTTGTGTGTTCTTTCCTTAGTTTGGATCCTAGCAAGGCGGAGGAGTGCAGGTAGGTAGGAGGCGAAATCTCCGTGCGCACCCCAGTGTTCGAACCTCAAGGGTCTGCCGGAACCCGAAATCTAACAGCATCCCCTCGCCTCACCTATAAAAATCCCTGAGCACCCTCTGCCGATTCCACCACTCCGTTCGTCCTCTCATTGCTCATAGCCGTCACACTCACCCTCTAAATCTCGGCGGAGCCGAAACCCTCCGCCGACGATTACGTCACCGGTGGTGCACCCGAGCCCCTCTTTTCTTCGTCAACCTAATCCCCAAGCCTGTGCGCATCGTTTTGACATATTGGTTTCCCCTAGGTCGCGCCGGAGTAGCCAAACCGACGACCCGAGCTGGCGGAGTTCACGCAGCTCACCGGAGCTCCGCCGCCTCCCTCCGCCCCGTCCGGTGCACGCCGACGCCCGCCATCACCGCCATCCGGTCGCCCGCGCCACGCCGCACCCCTCCATCTACTTCGCCACCGCTGGAACCCGCCGGAGGCCGCCGCCCCGTCACCGCCCGACGCCAACGCCGTCGCCCTGTACGTCGTCGTCGTCGTCAAGGTGAGCGAACCGCTCGCTCGCTGTTCGTTTTTTCTCTCTCTCTCTAGATCGGTTTAGTTTAGTGTTTTTTAGATCGGTTAATCCGGTTTAGTTAAATCGAACGGTTTTGGTTAAACCGATGGTTTTTTTGTTAGCCACCGCATAGGGTTTTTCTTATTTAGTGGCCGTTCGCCGTCTAGCCTAAGCCGTGAACGCTGCTCAGCCACCCGGAAGCCGCCACGTGGCCAGGGACCTGGTCGCGAATAAAACTTTCACAGTCAAGTCCCTATAAATTTCAGTTTAGCCCCTAAACTTCGGATAACCACAACTTTTTAACCGTTGATCCAAATTCGATGAAACCAAGGCCAAAATGTTCGTCTCGAATAGCTTTATCCAGAAAACCAACTTTGAAAACTTTTGACCAAATTCAAATTTGAACTTTATTCAGATTTGAATTCAAACTTCAATTGGCCATATCTCCTAAACCGTAGCTCCGATTGATGTGATTCTTTTTGCACCGTGTCACCGTTGCCAAACCCTATCACCTGGACCATTGTCACACTAATTTTCACACACTTAGGATCTGTCCATAATAGTTTTACTCGTATGCCTTGTATGCACTATGCTTCACGTCACAAATTCTGAACCACATGCCTATGTTGTGTTGCACTTAGAATATTTTGTGATAGTTAAGTGTGTTGTATGTTCATTCGGTTTTTCCAAGACTTTTTACTTTGCATGTTCTTCTTGGTTCTCTGAAATGATTGCTTATGTGGATGCAATGTTTGAATTTATAGATTTTCATCGGAGAGTGACGAATAGTTCTATTAAGTAAATTTATGAGAGTGATATAATCTTTATCAACTATTACCAGGCAAGTTCACATTTGACCATTCTTCCAATTACCTATGTTTTGTATTATGCAGTTAGTCCTTTTGTGGTAGGATTGGATGGTAGGATTTTTTTGTTGCCAGATGGCTATGCCGTTACCTAGTAGTTCATTTTGAGGTAGGTCTGATCTATACAACCTTGTCACCACCGTGTAAGTTTATTTCTGCCTTGCAAATGTAGACATGGAATTGGGAAGTGTTCATGGTGAGACATGAGTGACAAAGTAGTAATCAGGACCAAGACTTGTAAATGAACTACCTGGGCAGTATTTGGTTTGAATGGTGGCGAAGTACAGTGGGAGCATGCATGGTTAATCCATGGTGGTGGACCACTAGTGGTCGGCCGCCCAGGCTCAAAGAGATCAATCGTATTCTCATGTCTAGAAGATTCCGTGTGCAGCCACAAGCCAATATGGGCTTTGGCTTAGTTGAGTAGATAGTGTGACCCCTTCCGGGATGGGCTAGCAGATGTAGAATGATGTAGGTGTACCGGCCTATCCGTGGGTTAAGGGGGAACATTTTCGAAAGGCTATGTCTCGGTCATCCTATTCTCAAACGCCAGGCAGTGCGAGAACTTCAAGGGAGGTGATCGAGTCTTGTGGGGAAATGTGCGCAAACCTCTGCAGAGTGTTAAAACCTAATCGATTAGCCGTGTCCCCGGTTACGGACAACTTGAGCATCTAGTAGTGGAAATGCTGGGAGATCTCATCACTCTTAATTAAACAGTTGGGTTTTAAATGAAACCTTGGGAATGGATTGAGTTTGGTTTACCAACTCATCCTATGCTATACTGCAGTAGTAGAATAATATCTTTTATTCTAGGGAGAAACTAGCTTGATGCAAAAACTAAACTTAGAGCTTCCCACCAGCCAAATTGCATGTACAAATAGGTTCATTATTCTTATGATGTGACTTGCCAGTACATTCAATGTACTAACCTACAGGGCTGCAACGTCTTATGTTGCAGGAATTTTCTACGACGAGTAAGAGTTACGTTGTAGGGTTACGGTCTACACTCAACTTGCCGTTGGCGTTGATGGACTCCACACCCTTATGTTTGTTTCCGCTGAGACTTATGAGGTATATATATATATATATCAGTTTTACGTTATTTATACATGTGATTGCACTTTGATATATACATTGATGTACTGTGTGTGCCAGCATACCGATCCAGGGATGGCACAGATACACAGAGGCTTGACCGTTTGAGGTCGGGTCGCTACATAAGGATTATGATTTCTCTGTCGATCCTGAGTTAATTACTTTGGTTGAATCTGATCCTTTTTATGGCTATGAATCTGAATCTGTTGTGGCACATCTTATTAAATTAAATGATATAGCCACCCTATTCACTAATGATGAGAAAACTTGCTATTACTTTATCCTTAAGTTGTTTCTGTTCTCATTAAAGGGTGATGCTAAAACATGGTTTAATTCTCTTGATCCTGGTTGTGTGCGTAGTCCCCAGGATATGATTTATTACTTCTCTGCTAAATATTTCCCCGCTCATAAGAAACAACCTACCTTAAGGGAAATATATAATTTTGTGCAAATTGAAGAAGAGAGTCTCCCACAAGATTGGGGGAGGCTTCTCCAATTACTTAATGCTTTGCCTGATCATCCTCTCAAGAAAAATGAAATACTAGATATCTTTTATAATGGACTAATTGATGCTTCCAGAGACCACCTGGATAGTTGTGCGGGTTGTGTTTTCAGGGAAAGAACTGTTGATCAAGCTGAATTGCTATTGAATAATATGTTGAGTAATGAAAATGATCGAACACTTCCTGAACCAACTCCTAAGCCAACTCCGAAGAAAAGGGGTATTCTATTTCTCAGTCCTGAAGATATGCAAGAGGCAAAGAAATCTATGAAAGGAAAAGGTATTAAAGCTGAAGATGTAGAGAATTTACCACCTATTGAAGAAATACATGGTCTTGATAACCCGACACAGGTAGTAAAGGTAAATTCTCTCTATAGATTTGATGAAGGTGATATCCCTCGTTATAAGACTGCTAGCCAATGCTTAGATGAGTTTGATAATTTTATTGTTAAACAAGAAAACTTCAATGCTTATGTTGGTAGACAATTGAAACGCAATGCTGATATGCTTGAACACTTGAGTGATTATATGTCTAGAATTAAAGGTGAACTTAAACTTATTAGTAAACATGCTTCTATGGTTACCACTCAAGTAGAACAAGTACTTAAAGCTCAGAGTGATTTGCTCGATGAATTAAATAAAAAAAATGATAATGCTGTTAGAGTTATGACTAGAGGGGGTAAAATGACTGAGGAACCTTTGTATCCTGAGGGCCATCCTAAGAGAATTGAGCAAGATTCTCAGAGAACTAATGTTGATGCACCTAGTTCTTCTAAAAGGAAGAAAAAGAAAAATGATAGGACTTTGCATGCTTCTAGTGAACCTGTTGTAGACACACCTGAGAATCCCAATGATATTTCTATTTCTGATGCTGAAACACAATATGGCAATGAACATGAACCTAGTGATAATGTTAATGATGATGTTCATGTTGATGCTCAACCTAGCAATGATAATTTGTAGAGATTGAACCTGCTGTTGATCTTGATAACCCATAATCAAAGAATCAATGTTATGATAAGAGAGACTTTGTTACTAGGAAGCACGATAAAGAAAGTGAACCATGGGTTCAGAAACCCATGCCTTTTCCTCCTAAACCATCCAATAAAAAGGGTGATGAGGATTTTGAGCGCTTTGCTAAAATGATTAGACCTATATTTTTGCGTATGCGTTTGACTGATATGCTTAAAATGAACCCTTATGCTAAGTACATGAAGGATATTGTTACTAATAAAAGAAAGATACCAGAAGCTGAAATTTCCACCATGCTTGCTAATTACACTTTTAAGGGTGTAATACCAAAGAAACTAGGAGATCCCGGAGTACCAGCTATACCATGCTCCATTAAAAGAAACTATGTTAAAACTGCTTTATGTCATCTGGGAGCCGGTGTTAGTGTTATGCCTCTCTCTTTATATCGTAGACTTGATTTGAATAAGTTGACACCTACTGAAATATCTTTGCAAATGGCTGATAAATCAACTGCTATACATGTCGGTATTTGTGAGGATGTGTCTGTTATGGTTGCAAACATTACTATTTTAACAGACTTTGTTATTCTTGATATTCCCGAGGACGATAGTATGTCGATTATCCTTGGTAGACCCTTTTTGAATACTGCAGGGGCTGTTATTGATTGCAACAAAGGCAATGCCACTTTTCATGTTAATGGTAATGAGCATAGGTGCACTTTCTGAGGAAACAACCTCAAGTCCACAATATCGATTCTATTGGAAAAATTCCAACAATC
This sequence comes from Triticum urartu, assembly GCF_003073215.2. Taxonomy (NCBI): domain Eukaryota; kingdom Viridiplantae; phylum Streptophyta; class Magnoliopsida; order Poales; family Poaceae; genus Triticum; species Triticum urartu. The sequence goes on along the minus strand of NC_053028.1, from coordinate 212,051,391 downwards.
ACTATTGGAGGTTTTGAATTTCCTCTTCCTATTGTCAAGAGGAAATATGATATTCTTATTATTGGGGACGTGCATATCCCCGTTGAGGTAACCTAGTCTTATTCGAAATTTCTCCGGTTACATGGGATTCAGAATGAGTTTGTTAACAAGACTTGATCAACCTTGTTAGTGGATTCCTTTTGATGAGCATGAGATGGATGAAGTTAGAAAGCACAACCTTCTGTACCCTCTTTTTACTTTCTGTTATTTAGTTTAAATAAAGTAAAAAATAGTATTTTCTGTCTGTTTTCTGAATTATCCTTGTAATAAAAAATACCCCAAAAATAAAAGTTCTCCAAATGCCCTGAAAATTAAATATGATTTTATTTCCAGAATATTTAAGAATTATTGGCACTGAGAACACATTAGGGGGACCCACCATGTGCCCACGAGGGTGGAGGGCACGCCCTACCCCCCTGGGCGCGCCCCCTGCCTCGTGGACCCCACGTGGGTCCCCTCTACTTATTCTTGCACCCACATACACTTCGTCTTCCTCCAGAAAAAATCACCCACCAGCTCAAACCCGAGTTCTAGCTCATCTTGCTGCCATTTTCGATCTCCTTGCTCAAAGCTCCATTCACAAAACGGCTTTGGGGGATTGTTCTTTGGTATGTGACTCCTCCAATGGTCCAATTAGTTTTTGTTCTAGTGCTTTATTTATTGCAAATTTTTGTTGCTTACGTGACCCTGTTCTTGAGCTTGCTTGTCAAATTTATGTGGTCAAAAGTAGTTTTAATGCATGATATAGCCTCTAGACACTTGTAGGAGTAGTTGCTATCAATTTTGTTGAGTTTGTTTCACTTTTATTTTAAGTTACTAAATTTTTCAGAAATTTTCAAAAAAGGATGAAGAGATTTTTGAGGGGCTCATCGAGCCAAAGTTCGAAGGATAAGCAAAGTGAAGAGATTAAGAAGCCCAAGTATAATCTCCCTCGTACTACGGAGGTTCAGCCATGTGAATGGCCTTGTGATGAGTTCTTGAGAGAAGCCGGGATTTATGAAGATTTTTATTATTTGATTGAGAATGCAGGCCTCACCGACTTCCTCCACGACTAGCGTGAACAGTATCTCTTACTCACCAATATTTTTGTGCAAAATTTTCATTTCCATGCTAGGAGATCGCCACCTTTGGTGGAATTTTATTTATATGATGAGCATAAGGAGATGTCACTTTATGATTTTTTGCCGGGTTTGTAGGATACCCTTTGAGGGCAGCATAGAGGAACCACATCGTAATGATGTGGAGGGATTTATTGATATGATTGCTGTAGGGGAAACGAGGAAAGTTTCCGATGCAAGAATTACTAGCATACATTTTCCTGTCCTATGTTACTTCGCAATATTTGTTAATAGATGCTTAATTGGTCGCGGGAACTGTGAAAACCTTAGTGCCCCTGATATTGTTATTTTGCGCCATGCTTTGTTTCGTGATACCACTTTTACTTTAGGCGCTATTATTGCTAAATGGTTAAATCTGAACCGTACAAAGGGTCCCGTCTTAGGAGGCATCTTCGCCTCGCGCCTTGCTGCACACTTTAACATACCTATTAGGCATTATGAGAAAGAGGAAAAGTTGCTGCCTCATATTTTCCTAGATTATAAGAGCATGGTAGCACATGATTTTGTTGTTAGAATAAGAAGAAGATGCTTAACTATAGACTGATATTTAATAATAATAATCACTTTGAGACTATTACCTTGCCTGCTCCCTCTTTGTTCAACATATTTTCAGGCACATACCTTGTTTTGCCGGAGGCCGTTCAGGCATACGAGAGCCTGACATCAGCTCTAGAGCCGGAGCCACTATCTTATCCTCACCGTCAGTCTGTTTATCAGTGGCATCCAGAGGAGATCACTAACCAGTGGCACCCTAAGGATCCTCCTCAGTACACTGGAGGGGACCACTTTGATCCATGGGCATAGATCAACTTAGGCCAAAATCCTAAGCTTGAGGAGTACGTATTTCTCACCGACATTACATTCACGTTCACACACTCATGCCAGTTGTCGGTGCTCATACTTTTTCATTGTATCATCCATGCTAGTTTAATTTCTTTTAAGCATTCTTCTTGTGTGTTTGAAAAACCTTAAGAAAAACCAAAAAAAATAGTTGTATCTTTTAGCTAGTTTACTTTCCATGCCTGTAGTAGTAGTAATTAAAAACGAAACCCAAAAAGATTTCTCGTTCTTCTTTTGCTTGTTGGGAGCTTTCCCATGTAAATAGTTTTATTTCCTTTCTTTTCCTTGGGGGTCGAGAGGAGAAGACCATGATGAAAATGTTGAGTGGCTCTCATATGCATTATTGTTGATCTAATAAAGAGCCCATATTACCTTGTCTTCTCCCTTGAATTGAATGCTTGCAGATTCCAGCTTAGTCCAATGCACGTGCACTATTATTATTATCCACACTGTTCGGTTGTGCAAGTGAAAGGCAATAATGACGATATATGATGGACTGATTGAGATGAGAGAAGCTGGTATGAACTCGACCTCTCTTGTTTTTGTAAATATGATTAGTCCATCGTTCCTGATTCAGCCTATTATGAATGAAACGTGTTTGCAATGACAATTAGAGATTATAGTTGCTTATGCCATGCTTAATTTGCTAGGAGTTTATAACTGTTTACCTTGCGTGTCAACATGCTATTAAAATGGTTGTGGTGTGGTATGATAGGGTGGTATCTGATACGTCTCTAACATATCTATAATTTTTGATTGTTCCATGCTATTATATTATCAACCTTGGATGTTTTATATGCATTTATATGCTATTTTATATGATTTTTGGGACTAACCTATTAACCTAGAGCCCACTGCCAGTTTCTGTTTTTCCCTTGTTTTAGAGTATCGTAGAAAAGGAAAATCAAACGGAGTCCAATTGACCTGAAACTTCACGGAACTTATTTTTGGACCAGAAAAAGCCCACGGAGTATCGGAGATGGACCAGGAGAGTCCCGGGCTGCCCACGAGGGTGGGGGGCGCGCCCACTCTCCTGGGCGCGCCCCCTGCCTCGTGGACAGCTCGGAGGTCCACTGACATACTTGTTCCTCCCATATATACCCATATACCCTAAAAACTTCGGGGAGCACAATAGATCGGGAGTTCCGCCGCCAGAAACCTCCGTAGCCATCGAAAACCAATCTAGACCCGTTCCGGCACCCTGCCGGAGGGGGGAATCCCTCTCCGGTGGCCATCTTCATCATCCCTGTGCTCTCCATGACGAGGAGGGAGTAGTTCTCCCTCGGGGCTGAGGGTATGTACCAGTAGCTATGTGTTTGATCTCTCTCTCTCTCTCGTGTTCTTGAGGTGGTAGGATCTTGATGTATTGCGAGCTTTGCTATTATAGTTGGATCTTATGATGTTTATCCCCCTCTACTGTCTTGTAATGGATTGAGTTTTCCCTTTGAAGTTATCTTATCGGATTGAGTCTTTAAGGATTTGAGAACACTTGATGTATGTCTTGCGTGGGATACCCGTGGTGACAACGGGGTATTCTATTGATCCACTTGATGTATGTTTTGGTGATCAACTTGCGGGTTCCGTGACCTTGGGAATCTAAGCATAGGGGTTGGAACACGTTTTCGTCTCGACTCTCCGGTAGAAACTTTGGGGCATTCTTTGAAGTACTTTTGTGTTGGTTGAATAGATGAATCTGAGATTGTGTGATGCATATCGTATAATCATACCCACGGATACTTGAGGTGACATTGGAGTATCTAGGTGACATTAGGGTCTTGGTTGATTTGTGTCTTAAGGTGTTATTCTAGTACGAACTCTATGATAGATTAAGCGGAAAGAATAGCTTCATGCTATTTTTGAAGGAAATATGCCCTAGAGGCAATAATAAAGTTATTATTTATTTCCTTATATCATGATAAATGTTTATTATTCATGCTAGAATTGTATTAACCGGAAACATAATACATGTGTGAATACATAGACAAACAGAGTGTCACTAGTATGCCTCTACTTGACTAGCTTGTTGATCAAAGATGGTTATGTTTCCTAACCATAGACATGAGTTGCCATTTGATTAACGTGATCACATCATTAGGAGAATGATGTGATTGACTTGACCCATTCCGTTAGCTTAGCACTTGATCGTTTAGTTTGTTGCTATTGCTTTCTTCATAACTTATACATGTTCCTATGACTATGAGATTATGCAACTCCCATTTACCGGAGGAACACTTTGTGTGCTACCAAACGTCACAACGTAACCGGGTGATTATAAAGGTGCTCTACAGGTGTCTCTGAAGGTACTTGTTGGGTTGGCGTATTTCGAGATTAGGATTTGTCACTCCGATTGTCGGAGAGGTATCTCTGGGCCCTCTCGGTAATGCACATCACTCAAGCCTTGCCAGATTGCAACTAATAAGTTAGCTGCGGGATGATGTATTACGGAACGAGTAAAGAGACTTGCCAGTAACGAGATTGAACTAGGTATTAAGATACCGACGATCGAATCTCGGGCAAGTAACATACCGATGACAAAGGGAACAATGTATGTTGTTATGCGGTCTGACCGATAAAGATCTTCGTAGAATATGTAGGAGCCAATATGAGCATCCAGGTTCCGCTATTGGTTATTGACCGGAGACGTGTCTCGGTCATGTCTACATAGTTCTCGAATCCGTAGGGTCCGCACGCTTAAAGTTCAGTGACGATCGTAATTAGGGTTTTTGTGTTTTGATGTACCGAAGGTTGTTCGGAGTCCCGGATGTGATCACGGACATGACGAGGAGTCTCAAAATGGTCGAGACAAGACGAGGAGTACCGGGGGGTTACCGGAACCCCCCCGAGGGTTATTGGGCCTACATGGGCCATAAGGGAGAAGAGGAGGGCCGGCTAGGGCAGGCCGCGCGCCCCCTCCCCCCTAGTCCGAATAGGACTAGGAAGGGGGGGGGGCGGTGCCCCCTTTCCTCTTTCTCCCTCTCCCCTTCCTTTTCCAACAAGGCAAGAGGGGGGAGTCCTACTCCCGGTGGGAGTAGGACTCCTCCAGGCGCACCCCTAGGGCCGGCCGCACGCCCCCCTCTCCCTCCTTTATATACGGGGGCAAGGGGGCACCCCATGACACACAAGTTGATCTTCGTGATCGTTCCTTAGCCGTGTGCGGTGCCCCCTTCCCCCATATTCCACCTCGGTCATATCGTAGCGGTGCTTAGGCAAAGCCCTGCGTCGGTAGAACATCATCACCGTCATCACACCGTCGTGCTGACGAAACTCTCCCTCAACATTTTGCTGGATCGGAGCTCGAGGGACGTCACCGAGTTGAACGTGTGCAGAACTCGGAGGTGCCGTACGTTCGGTACTTGGATCGGTCGGATCGGGAAGACGTACGACTACTTCCTCTATGTTGTGTCAACGCTTCCGTTGCCGGTCTACGAGGGTACGTAGACAACACTCCCCCTCTCGTTTCTATGCATCACCATGATCTTGCATGTGCGTAGGATTTTTTTGAAATTAGTACGTTCCCCAACAGTGGCATCCGAGCCAGGTTTTATGCGTTGATGTTGTGCGCGAGTAGAACACAAGTGAGTTGTGGGCGATATAAGTCATACTGCTTACCAGCATGTCATACTTTGGTTCGGCGATATTGTTGGATGAAGCGGCCTGGACCGACATTACGCGTACGCTTACGCGAGACTGGTTCTATCGACGCGCTTTGCACACAGGTGGCTGGCGGGTGTCACTTTCTCCAACTTTAGTTGAACCAAGTGTGGCTATGCCCGGTCCTTGCGAAGGTTAAAACATCACCAACTTGACAAACTATCGTTGTGGTTTTGATGCATAGGTAAGAACGGTTCTTGCTAAAGCCCGTAGCAGCCACGTAAAACTTGCAACAATAAAGTAGAGGACGTCTAACTTGCTTTTGAAGGGCATGTTGTGATGTGATATGGTCAAGACATGATGCTAAATTTTATTGTATGAGATGATCATGTTTTGTAACCGAGTTATCGGCAACTGGCAGGAGCCATATGGTTGTCGCTTTATTGTATGAAATGCAATTGTGCTGTAATGCTTTACTTTATCACTAAGCGGTAGCGATAGTCGTGGAAGCATAAGATTGGCGATACGATAACGATTCTACGATGGTGATCAAGGTGTCGCGCCGGTGACGATGGTGATCATGACGGTGATTCGGAGATGGAGATCACAAGCACAAGATGATGATGGCCATATCATATCACTTATATTGATTGCATGTGATGTTTATCTTTTATGCATCTTATCTTGCTTTGATTGACGGTAGCATTATAAGATGACCTCTCACTAAATTTCAAGATAAAAGTGTTCTCCCTGAGTATGCACCGTTGCCAAAGTTCGTCATGCCCAGACACCATGTGATGATCGGGTGTGATAAGCTCTACGTCCATCTACAATGGGTGCAAGCCAGTTTTGCACACGCAGAATACTGAGGTTAAACTTGACGAGCCTAGCATATGCAGATATGGCCTCAGAACACAGACCGAAAGGTTGAGCGTGAATCATATAGTAGATATGATCAACATATTGATGTTCACCATTGAAAGCTACTCCATTTCACGTGATGATCGGTTATGGTTTAGTTGATTTGGATCACGTGATCACTTAGAAGATTAGAGGGTTGTCTTTCTAAGTGGGAGTTCTTAAGTAATATGATTAAATGAACTTAAATTTATCATGAACTTAGTACCTGATAGTATCTTGCTTGTCTATGTTTGTTTGTAGATAGATGGCCCGTGCTGTTGTTCCTTTGAATTTTAATGCGTTCCTTGAGAAAGCAAAGTTGAAAGATGATGGTAGCAATTACACGGACTGGGTCCGTAACTTGAGGATTATCCTCATTGCTGCACAGAAGAATTACGTCCTGGAAGCACCGCTAGGTGCCAGGCCTGCTGCTGGAGCAACACCAGATGTTATGAACGTCTGGCATAGCAAAGCTGATGACTACTCGATAGTTCAGTGTGCCATGCTTTACGACTTAGAATCAGGACTTCAACGACGTTTTGAACGTCATGGAGCATATGAGATGTTCCAGGAGTTGATGTTAATATTTCAAGCAAATGCCCGGATTGAGAGATATGAAGTCTCCAATAAATTCTATAGCTACAAGATGGAGGAGAATAGTTCTGTCAGTGAACATATACTCAAAATTTCTGGGTATCATAATCACTTGACTCAACTGGGGGTTAATCTTCCTGTTGATAGTGTCATTGACAGAGTTCTTCAATCACTGCCACCAATCTACAAGAGCTTCGTGATGAACTATAACATGCAAGGGATGGATAAGAAAATTCCCGAGCTCTTCGCAATGCTAAAGGCTGCGGAGGTAGAAATCAAAAAGGATCATCAAGTGTTGATGGTCAACAAGACTGCCAGTTTCAAGAAAAAGGGCAAAGGGAAGAAGAAGGGGAACTTCAAGAAGAACTGTAAGCAAGTTGCTGCTCAGGAGAAGAAACCCAAATCTGAACCTAAGCCTGAAACTGAGTGCTTCTACTGCAAGCATACTGGACACTGGAAGCGGTACTGCCCCAAGTATTTAGCGGATAAGAAGGATGGCAAAGTGAACAAAGGTATATGTGATATACATGTTATTGATGTGTACCTTACTAGAGCTCGCAGTAGCACCTGGGTATTTTATACTGGTTTTGTTGCTAACATTTGCAACTCGAAACAGGGACTAGGGATTAAGCGAACACTGGCAAAGGACGAGGTGACGATGCACGTGGGAAATGGTTCCAAAGTCGATGTGATCGTGGTCGGCACGCTAGCTCTACATCTACCTTCGGGATTAGTTTTAGACAATAATTGTTATTTGGTGCCAGCGTTGAGCATGAACATTATATATGGATCTTGTTTGATGCGAGACGGTTATTCATTTAAATCAAAGAATAATGGTTGTTCTATTTATATGAGTAATATCTTTTATGGTCATGCACCATTGAAGAGTGGTCTATTTTTGATGAATCTCGATAGTAGTCATACACATATTCATAATGTTGAAACCAACAGACGCAGAGTTGATAATGATAGTGCAACTTATTTGTGGCACTGCCGTTTAGGTCATATCGGTGTAAAGCGCATGAAGAAACTCCATAGTGATGGACTTTTGGAATCACTTGATTATGAATCACTTGGTACTTGCGAACCATGCCTCATGAGCAAGATGACCAAAACGCCGTTCTCCGGTACTATGGAGAGAGCAACAGATTTGTTGGAAATCATACATACAGATGTATGTGGTCCAATGATATTGAGGCTCGTGGCGGATATCGTTATTTTCTCACCTTCACAGATGATTTAAGCAGATATGGGTATATCTACTTAATGAAACATAAGTCTGAAACATTTGAAAAGTTCAAAGAATTTCAGAGTGAAGTTGAAAATCATCGTAACAAGAAAATAAAGTTTCTACGATCTGATCGTGGAGGAGAATATTTGAGTTACGAGTTTGGTCTACATTTGAAACAATGCGGAATAGTTTCGCAACTCACGCCACCCGGAACACCACAGCGTAATGGTGTGTCCGAACGTCGTAATCGTACTTTACTAGACATGGTGCGATCTATGATGTCTCTTATAGATTTACCGCTATCGTTTTGGGGTTATGCTTTAGAGACGGCTACATTCACGTTAAATAGGGCACCATCGAAATCCATCAAGACGACGCCTTATGAACTGTGGTTTGGCAAGAAACCAAAGTTGTCGTTTCTAAAAGTTTGGGGCTGCGATGCTTATGTGAAAAAGCTTCAACCTGATAAGCTCGAACCCAAATCAGAGAAATGTTTCTTCATAGGATACCCAAAGGAAACTGTTGGGTACACCTTCTATCACATATCTGAAGGCAAGACTTTCGTTGCTAAGAATGGATCCTTTCTAGAGAAGGAGTTTCTCTCGAAAGAAGTGAGTGGGAGAAAAGTAGAACTTGATGAGGTAACTGTACCTGCTCCCTTATTGGAAAGTAGTAAATCACAGAAACCGGTTTCTGTGACACCTACACCAATTAGTGAGGAAGCTAATGATAATGATCATGAAACTTCAGATCAAGTTAGTAACGAACCTCGTAGATCAACCAGAGTAAGATCCGCACCAGAGTGGTACGGTAATCCTGTTCTGGAAGTCATGCTACTAGATCATGATGAACCTACGAACTATGAAGAAGCGATGGTGAGCCTAGATTCCACAAAATGGCTAGAAGCCATGAAATCTGAGATGGGATCCATGTATGAGAACAAAGTGTGGACTTTGGTTGACTTGCCCGTTGATTGGCAAGCAATTGAGAATAAATGGATCTTCAAGAAGAAGACCGACGCTGATGGTAATGTTACTGTCTACAAAGCTCGACTTGTGGCGAAAGGTTTTCGACAAGTTCAAGGGATTGACTATGATGAGACCTTCTCACCTGTAGCGATGCTTAAGTCTGTCTGAATCATGTTAGCAATTACCGCATTTTATGATTATGAAATTTGGCAAATGGATGTCAAAACTACATTCCTGAATGGATTTCTGGAAGAAGAGTTGTATATGATGCAACCAGAAGGTTTTGTCGATCCAAAGGCAGCTAACAAAGTGTGCAAGCTCCAGCGATCCATTTATGGACTGGTGCAAGCCTCTCGGAGTTGGAATAAACGCTTTGATAGTGTGATCAAAGCATTTGGTTTTGTACAAACTTTTCGAGAAGCCTGTATTTACAAGAAAGTGAGTGGGAGCTCTGTAGCATTTCTGATATTATATGTGGATGACATATTATTGATTGGAAATGATATAGAATTTCTGGATAGCATAAAGGGATACTTGAATAAGAGTTTTTCAATGAAAGACCTCGGTGAAGCTGCTTACATATTGGGCATTAAGATCTATAGAGATAGATCAAGATGCTCAATTGGACTTTCACAAAGCACGTACCTTGACAAAGTTTTGAAGAAGTTCAAAATGGATCAAGCAAAGAAAGGGTTCTTGCCTGTGTTACAAGGTGTGAAGTTGAGTAAGACTCAATGTCCGACCACCGCAGAAGATAGAGAGAAAATGAAAGATGTTCCCTATGCTTCAGCCATAGGCTCTATCATGTATGCAATGCTGTGTGCCAGACCTGATGTGTGCCTTGCTATAAGTCTAGCAGGGAGGTACCAAAGTAATCTAGGAGTGGATCACTGGACAACGGTCAAGAACATCCTGAAATACCTGAAAAGGACTAAGGATATGTTTCTCGTATATGGAGGTGACAAAGAGCTCATCGTAAATGGTTACGTTGATGCAAGCTTTGACACTGATCCGGACGATTCTAAATCACAAACCGGATACGTGTTTATACTGAACGGTGGAGCTGTCAGTTGATGCAGTTCTAAACAAAGCGTCGTGGCGGGATCTACATGTGAAGCGGAATACATAGCTGCTTCGGAAGCAGCAAATGAAGGAGTCTGGATGAAGGAGTTCATATCCGATCTAGGTGTCATACCTGATGCATCATGTCCAATGAAAATCTTTTGTGACAATACTGGTGCAATTGCCTTGGCGAAGGAATCCAGATTTCACAAGAGAACCAAGCACATCAATAGACGCTTCAATTCCATTCGGGATTTAGTCCAAGTGGGAGACATAGAAATTTGCAAGATACATACGGATCTGAATGTTGCAGACCCGCTGACTAAGCCTCTTCCACGAGCAAAACATGATCAACACCAAGGCTCCATGGGTGTTAGAATCATTACCGTGTAATCTAGATTATTGACTCTAGTGCAAGTGGGAGACTGAAGGAAATATGCCCTAGAGTCAATAATAAAGTTATTATTTATTTCCTTATATCATGATAAATGTTTATTATTCATGCTAGAATTGTATTAACCGGAAACATAATACATGTGTGAATACATAGACAAACAGAGTGTCACTAGTATGCCTCTACTTGACTAGCTCGTTGATCAAAGATGGTTATGTTTCCTAACCATAGACATGAGTTGTCATTTGATTAACGGGATCACATCATTAGGAGAATGATGTGATTGACTTGACCCATTCCGTTAGCTTAGCACTTGATCTTTTAGTTTGTTGCTATTGCTTTCTTCATAACTTATACATGTTCCTATGACTATGAGATTATGCAACCCCCGTTTACCGGAGGAACACTTTGTGTGCTACCGAACGTCACAAGGTAACTGGGTGATTATAAAGGTGCTCTACAGGTGTCTCTGAAGGTACTTGTTGGGTTGGCGTATTTCGAGATTAGGATTTGTCACTCCGATTGTCGGAGAGGTATCTCTGGGCCCTCTCGGTAATGCACATCACTCAAGACTTGCAAGCATTGCAACTAATAAGTTAGTTGCGGGATGATGTATTACGGAACGAGTAAAGAGACTTGCCAGTAACGATATTGAACTAGGTATTAAGATACCGACAATCGAATCTCGGGCAAGTAACATACCGATGACAAAGGGAACAATGTATGTTGTTATGCGGTCTTACCGATAAAGATCTTCGTAGAATATGTGGGAGCCAATATGAGCATCCAGGTTCCGCTATTGGTTATTGACCGGAGACGTGTCTGTGACGCCCGGATAATCATGCTACAATAATCTCACGTTAATGGTGACACGTCACCTCTGTCACTGTAGTTAATCTCGGGTTAATTCGAAACCGATTCAAATTTAAATCCTAACCAAGTCAAACGACAAAAGCTTTCAAAATATTAAACAAAAATGTTCGGACGGTGCCATATTTTGCTTAAGTAAATATGGTGTAATAAACACATTTTTATAAAATGCCTAGATAATTTAAAATGATTTAAAACAGAAAAGAAAATAAATAAAAAGAACAGAGAAAAAAACAGAAAACAAACACAACAAAAAAAAGAACCCCCTCCCCCTGGGCCGAATGGCCCAGCTAGCCATCAGGCCAAAAGGCCCAACCGGCCCACCCCCACTCCCCTTATCCATGGACCCCGAAACCCTAGCCACTACCCGTCGCCCCACTCCCCCACTTTCCCCCCCATGCCGCTCTCCCCTTGCCCGATCGGATCGGGGCAGCGCCCCGCTGGCCACCTCACCCGAGCCGCCTCGCCGTACCTTCCCCTCCTCGATGGCCGTCCTCGACGCCTTCTCCCTGACGCGCCCCAGCACTCGCCGCCCCCGACCTGAGCGCCATTGTCGATCATCGCCCGACGCCGCGCTCCTTCGACCTCGCCTCGCCTCGCCATCCACCCCGCACGTCGTCACCGACCGCCGCCGAGCCCCGCTGCCCTGACCCTACGCCCACCGTGAGCATGAGCCTCCCCCCTCTCCTTCCCTCTCCCGCATGCCGCGCCCAGGTGCGCCCCCATGCCAGCGCCGATCCACCGCACGATGGCCGCGCCCGGCTACGCCCCACACCGCCTTCGCCTCACCCCCATGGCCGCTGTGCCCTGCCTCGCGCGACCCGCTGCTGCGCCGTTCGCCTTGCCCCGCTCCTGCACCCCCCTGCACCGGCGACGCCGCCATGTCCGCGGCCAGCTCCGACCGCCCCACTCTCCTCCTCTCGCGCGAGGCCTTGCCGCGCTGAACGCCCGTCACCGCCCTCCCGTGGCGCCGCCCTTCGTTTCCTTGGCCGGTGTCGTGGGCGCCGGCGGCCACGCCGGCAGCCTTGCCACGCTCGTGGCTTGCCCCCTGCCTGTCGATCTGGGCGCTCGCCCAGTCGGGCGCCGATGCCCAGCGCCCGCACCCACGGCAACCGCACGCCCGTTAGCCCCCAGGGCCCTATGACAAAGGGGGCCCGCCCGAGAACGTTAAAAAAAGTATATAAAAATAAATAAAACAATAATTAAAATAAAAATAAATTTAATTAATTAATTAATTAACTAAATTAATTAAGTTAATTAACCTTAATTAATTAATCTAATTAACCTGTTAGCTTAATTAAACAGTAATTAGTTTAACTAAACCCTAATTAACCTAACAGAGTATGACAGGTGGGTCCCACTGGACCCACGCGTCAGTTTGACCCAGTCCACTCAGTTGACTGCTGACGTCAGCATGACATCATGCTGTTGTCATTAATTCATTTTTGAATTAATTTAAATAATTAATTAAATACCAGAAATTAATAAAATCTTCAGAAAATCATATCTTTTAATCCGTAACTCGGATTAAAATACTTTCTACATGAAAGTTGCTCAGAACGACGAGACGAACCCGGATACGCAGCCAGTTCGTCCGCCACGCATCCCTAACCTATCAAACTCGCAACTTTCCCCCTCCGGTTCACCGGTCCGAAAACGCGAAACACCGGGGATACTTTCCCGGATGTCATCCCCCTTCACCGGTATCACCTACTACCGCGTTAGGGCACCTCTAACGCCGTTACTTGTCATGTCATGCATCACTAAGCATATGCTTGCATTATATTTATTGTTTCTTCCCCCTCTTCTCTCGCTAGACACCGAGATCGACGCCGCTGCTACCCAGTACGATTACGGTGTTGACGACCCCTCTCTCTTGCCAGAGCAACCAGGCAAGCCCCCCCCCTTTGATCACCAGATATCGCCTACTCTTCTCTATACTGCTTGCATTAATGTAGTGTAGCATGTTACTACTTTCCGTTATTCCTATCCTGATGCATAGCCTATCCTTGCTACTACTGTTGTTACCATTACCTGCAAACCTACTGCTTAGTATAGGATGCTAGTATTCCATCAGTGGCCCTACACTCTTGTCCGTCTGCCATGCTATACTACTGGGCTGTGATCACTTCGGGAGGTGATCACGGGCATATACTATATACTTTACACAGTTACATTACCTGTGGTACTGTTCGGAGATGGGGGCTGAAGGGGCAGGTGGCTCCATCCCGGTAGAGGTGGGCCTGGGTTCCCGACGGCCCCCGACTGTTACTTTGTGGTGGAGCGACAGGGCAGGTTGAGACCACCTAGGAGAGAGGTGGGCCTGGCCCTGGTCGGCGTTCGCGGATACTTAACACGCTTAACGAGATCTGTGGTTTTGATCTGAGTCTGGCCATTTGGTCTATACGCACTAACCATCTACGCGGGAGTAGTTATGGGTATCCCGGCGTCGTGGTATCAGCCGAAGCCTTCGTGACGTCAGCGACTGAGCGGCGCGCGCCGGGTTGGAACGTAAGCCTGCTCTTGTATTAAGGGGGCTAGTTCTGCTCCCGGCCGCGTTCGCAACGTGCAGGTGTGCTAAGGGCGATGGGCCCAGACCCCTGGGCGCTTAGGTTTAGACCGGCGTGCTGACCTCTCTGTTGGTCTAGGTGGGGCTGCGACGTGTTGATCTTTCGAGGCCGGGCATGACCCAGGAAAGTGTGTCCGGCCAAATGGGATCAAGCGTGTTGGGGAATGTGGTGCACCCCTGCAGGGAAGTTAACCTATTCGAATAGCCGTGATCTTCGGTAACAGGACGACTTGGAGTTGTACCTTGACCTTATGACAACTAGAACCGGATACTTAATAAAACACACCCTTCCAAGTGCCAGATACAACCGGTGGTCGCTCTCTCACAGGGCGACGAGGGGAGGATCATCGGTTAGGATTATGCTATGATGATACTTGGAGGACTTCAGTCTACTCTTCTTCTAGATGTTCAAGATGGAGGTGGCCAGAAGCGTAGTCTTCGACAGGATTAGCTATCCCCCCTCTTATTCTGGCTTTCTGCAGTTCAGTCCACCGATATGGCCCTTTACACATTTACCCATGCATATGTAGTGTAGCTCCTTGCTTGCGAGTACTTTGGATGAGTACTCACGGTTGCTTTCTCCCTCTTTTCCCCCTATCCCTTCTACCTGGTTGTCGCAACCAGATGTTGGAGCCCAGGAGCCAGACGCCACCTTCGACGATGACTCCTACTACACCGGAGGTGCCTACTACTACGTGCTGCCCGCTGACGACGACCAGGAGTAGTTTAGGAGGATCCCAGGCAGGAGGCCTGCGCCTCTTTCGATCTGTATCCCAGTTTGTGCTAGCCTTCTTAAGGCAAACTTGTTTAACTTATGTATGTACTCAGATATTGTTGCTTCCGCTGACTCGTCTATGATCGAGCTCTTGTATTCGAGCCCTCGAGTCCCCTGGCTTGTAATATGATGCTTGTATGACTTATTTTATTTGTAGAGTTGTGTTGTGATATCTTTCCGTGAGTCCCTGATCTTGATCGTACACGTTTGCGTGTATGATTAGTGTATGATTAAAACGGGGGCGTCACAAGTTGTATCAGAGCCGACTGCCTGTAGGAATCCCCCTTCCACACTCCTTGGCCGAAGTTGAGTCTAGACATTGCAAAATTTACTAACTTGGCTGTGTGTCTTACGGGCACACGTCGCCATCGGGTGGTAGTAGGATCTTTTACTCCTTGACCTATACTCTGGACTCTGACATCTCTTCTATTCGGGTTAAATGAATTATGCTAAAATCTAACTCTAGGTTCTCGTTACCACTTCCTGCGGAGAGCCCTTTAATACGGATGATCAACTGCTTCAACGGAAGATTCTGACAATACGCTCGGATGTTCCCTCGATACTTTGTGCCATCCCTCTTGCAATTCCCCTTCCACCGTAAACCCTTAAGGATAACTACTTACAGTTGTTATTCTTACATTCATCCCCAGTTGGTCTTGTTATTACAAGATACCCCGAAACACTCGCCGTTGTTTCGATAATCCTTTGAGCTTACTGCCTTGCAGTTCTTGACACATGAATATCCCTACGGATAATTCTCGCACTTATCGAGTATCTGCTCATCCCCCAGTTGTTCATGTGTTTCACAATGGTCATCGACATACTATTCGATCCTCCAAAAATCCTTAGTAGCTTATTGCTGTGCAAATACTTGTCTGCTTGCATTATGGTTGCGTTCCAAATGTCTAGCAATATTCATTAGTATCCCTTGTCATCATCATTTTCAGCCTTTAATTTGATGTGAGGTGAATGCTCGCAATCCTTAGTCGAAATCCTAGAATTCATCCTTCCGGATCAGACGTCATTTTAAACATGAACTGTTCTCGACCAACCGAATTTGCCGTCGGTTGTACCCCTAAGTCTACTCAACTTATCCATCCTTAATCAGAGCGTTTGCTTCTGATCCCTTGATTTAGAAATCACAATTCCTTTGCATTTGAGATTTGAATTAATTAGTCAATGGTTTCTATAATCGGATACCTTGCATTCCTTTTCCCTTCTGATTGAGTATCGATACTCACATCAGGTTCCTTGTGGTCCGCAAGACCATTTGCTTGGTTATTATCTGACAATGTCCTTCACAACCAAAATTCTTGTGAGTTCTTTACCTGATACATAATGCCCTTGGTAAATTGTATCATCTGCTTGGCCAACCATGCTCTGCTTTCGAGCTGGTCGTATTTACTATTGAAGCTTGTGGTATATGTTTCCACGATACCCTGACGGGTTGAACCTATGCCTTCCTGTATATGTGTGAACTCGGAAGTTTTCACGAGTCATACTCATCTGGTATTTCACCAGATAAAACTTTCAGCATAATGCCTTTATCAAAGCGAAAAGTGAATGGAAGGTTATACATTGAAGAAGTGGGAGTCGACCTTGAACTTTGTGTTCATGCCCATGGACACGATGTGGATCTTATCATTAAAGCTTCTCTTAAGTTAATTATTCCTGGGTATAAGTTCTTATATCTGGGATCTGGCCTTTTTCAATCGTGGTTCCGACCATGTTCTCCTTTAAATAACATTTCTCGTGCAAGTTTAAGCGCTTGTCTTCTACGGGGTAATACCCCAGTCCAACCTCTACTTTGATTTGTCGTCGAGTATTACCCCCCTGGTATCCCAAGACTATCACGGAACTGCATAACTTCTTATGGGTTCTTCAACCAAGTGTAATAAGGATCAATAGAGTGGTCATGTATTCAATAGAGTGAAAGCATAGTGACAAACAGCTTCAGTGTAATAAGGATCAAGTAGGAGGAAGTTATGAAGCCAAACAGATCATGCATTCACGTTGTGAAGACAAATGATAAAGCAAGCACACAATGACTTCACAATGAGTAACAGCAAGAGAAGGAAGTGAAGATGAAACCAGTGACTCGTTGAAGACAATGATATGTTGGACCAGTTCCAGTTGCTGTGACAACTGTACGTCTGGTTGGAGCGGCTAGGTATTTAAACCTTAGACACACAGTCCCGGACACCCAGTCCTGAACACACAGTTCAGGACACCAAGTCCTCACCGTAATCTCCTTGAGCTAAGGTCACTTAGTCCTCGCCCAATCACTCTGGTAAGTCTTCAAGGTAGACTCCCAAACCTTCACAGACTTCGTTCACTGGCAATCCACAATGTCTCTTGGATGCTCTGAACGCGACGCCTAACCGTCTGGAGGATTCATAGTCCTCAAGTGTAATAAGTCTTCAGATCACACAGACAAGAAGACTTAAGTGATGCCCAATTTACTCTGGCTCTGGGTGGTTAGGGCTTTTCTCCTCACTAGGAATTTTCTCTCAAATGCTTCGAGGTGGGTTGCTCTCAAACGACAAAAGCCGTGCACTGAAATCTGAGCAGCCAACTATTTATGGTTGTGGGGGTGGGCTATTTATAGCCACTTGGCAACCCGACCTGATTTGTCCGAAATGACCCTGGGTCACTAAGGAACTGACACGTGTCTCAACGGTCAGATTTCGAACTCTCATGGCAACTTTACTTGGGCTACAAGCAAAGCTGACTTGTCCGGCTCTGGACAAGATTTGCTCTCATTGTCTTCACTCGAAGACATAGGTTTTTGATTTAGGCATCACTTAAGTCATTCTGACTTGTTCTCCTGGACCCCACTTAACAGTACGGTGGTTCCTATGACTCAACAAAAATAAAAAGAACTACGAAATATCTAAGTCTTCGAGTTCCATAGGCTTCATAACGTGTCTTCTGTTGTCATAGTCTTCAATGTGAATATCTTCATATACCACCTTTGACTTCAATGTCTTCATTCATTTTTAGGGGTCATCTCTGGTAGTAAACCGAATCAATGAGGGACTTCTACCTGTGTTTTCCTGCAATTCTCACAAACACATTAGTCCCTCAACTAGGTTTGTCGTCAATACTCCAAAACCAACTAGGGGTGGCACTAGATGCACTTACAATCTCCCCCTTTTTGGTGATTGATGACAAACTAGTTGAAGTTTTCAACGGGGAATATAAAGTGTGAAGTCTGTAAAGGAATTGTCATCATAAGTTGCAAGTGCTCCCCCTGAAGATGTGCATATAAGTTAATTTGCTTTTGGAATGCAAATGCACATGGCAGGTTGTACTTGTGGAGATCAGCTTCAGCTTATGATGACAATCTACTGTGCATGTGAAAGTATATGAAGATAATAACATGCATAATGGAAAATGGACGTCTGCAGAATGAGATGAGTGCGGAATTTATCGTCACACATGCGGAATTTATCTTCGCAAAAGGAGTGGTAAAACAAGTAGGAGACGACCATCGAGTTTTAGTGTTTACAACTCAAAAGAACCAAATGAAGCAAAACAAGAGTTGCAAACACGAAGCAAGTATAACAAAACAAGGCACCCGCCCATATTGACCGGCTTGAAGACTATAAACATCATATGCTTCTCCCCCTTTTGTCAGGAATGACCAAAAAGGTTTGAAGACATAGAGTTTTCTACGCGTTCCCAGGCGCAGCAGGGTCGGTGGAGTTGTTTGGCGGTGCTGAGCTTTGAGGTGCTGAAGCGGGTGGTGGTGAAGTAGCATCATCATCGTCATCAATGATCCTCGCAGTGACGGTGGCAGCAGATGAGGAATACTCAGAGTCTTCAAGTGACGGTGTATTGCGCATCACAGCCCTCCTAGGAGGTGTGGTGTCAAATTTGAAGCGCTCTGTGAAGCCATCCTCTTCAAGTTCAGCTTCAGTGCAGATCATTGAGAGCCCTTTCCACGTACGACAGCAAGTCTCATGCGTAACGAAGGCATTCTTGGTGGCCAGGTTTCAAAGACGATTGACATCCACCAAGAGGCTCTTCATCTGACGTTTCAGCCAGTCGTGATGCCTATCTTGCTTTTGGTGAAGGGCCACAAGAAGCTCTCGGTCAGTGAGGACACGAGCACGCTTCTTGGGTCTTGGAGCATTTGTGCTATCTGTGGCTTCAGTTGATGCTGGTGCACGTGTAGTGCCAGCCATAGGATAGACCCTGGACATGGCTTCAATACCTTCAACATTCTGCGTGAAGCTCTGGTGTTCGGCATTCTGAAGACTTATTGGTTGCTTGGCAGGCTCAGGGTATATTGCTTCAGCAGAGATATCCACATCTGGCAGGAAGATGCGATGGTTTCAGGCTGAGGGCTGATACGAAATTGTAGAGTGCAGTTTGATCAGCCTGATCACCCAAGGGGCATAGATTTTTAGACCAAATAAGTCCGAGCCTGACGCAGCAAGTTGTCATATAAAAAGATCCTGTGCATTGAAGCATTTGCCATGCATGATATAGAATATGAGAGTCTTCATTGCACCCTCAATCTTGGCATGTGGAGAGTGTCCCTTAATGGGCCAGAGAGTCTGCCGGATAATATGTATATGGTCCGGGGCAGGTACTCTAGGTCTTCAATGAAGAACTCAGTTGGATAGGGTGCATCTTGAGGCAATGGCTTCATCATTGAGAGCATCTGACTCATATTGGGTTCAGGTCTCTGAAATATGCTCTCAATAGCTTCAGAATGAAGTTGACACCCTTCCTCGAAGAATTCTCCTGGAGTGGGCAGGCCAGTGAGCTCAATGATATTGAATGCATTGGCTTCATGATGGACATTTCCGGTCATCCACTCCAGGATCCAAGTCTTAGGATCTCTGTTGTAGCCTTTGATATGGAGAGTGGCATAAAACTGAAGCAGAAGCTCTTCGTTCCAGTGCTCTTCATCAGTCATGAACGGCAGCAGACCCACTTGCCTGAAGCAGTCCAAAGCTTCCTCAAGACATGGCAGACCAGCAATAGCTTCAACCTCAAGGCGCTTGTGTGGGAAGATGCAACCTTGGTTGTATAAGATGCAAGAATAATAGCTGCGCTGTGAATAGCTCCAGAACCTGTCTGATACAATCCTTTCCCTTGAATAGGGGTTCTTGGAGCTATCGAAAAATGTGTTGTCTGCCTTGAAGCTGTTTACATCAAAGGAGCCAGGTGCTGATGCGGGACCTGGGAACCTTGGAAGCCTTGCGACTGGCTTCTGGACATGAGGCCTGTGCTCTATGTGATAGTCAAATTGTGGACCTGCAGCAGACTCAGGAACTGAAGTGTCTGGCTCAGTGGCTTCACTGTCCGCTGGAGCATTTGGTGGGGTGGGCTCCACATTGGCTTCAGTGTTAGTAGTTTGAGGGACATCTTCAGGCACGTTCTCTTGGGGAACTACATCTTGATGGAGCGAGGGAGTGAGTTCTGGAGGTGCTTCTTGATTGTCTTCGGCTGATGCAGCCGGAATTTCTGCAGACTGGACTTGAGGCCGTGGACCTTTGCGAAGCCTACGGAACACAGACGACGCTTGTGGTGTCGGAGTGGGCTGGGCCTGAATGTCTTCTTCCTCCTGAGGGCGATCCGCCCATGACTCATCTTGTGCCATTGGCGTCAGAGGACGACCAATGCTGATGGGTTCGCTTGTTTCAAGCTGAGGAAGGGCTGCATTACCTTGTACATTGTCCTGATGACCAATGTCTTCAGCAGCTAGTGGGTCGGCTGCTGGAATATCTTCAGCGTCAGGTGCCTCTGTGGGAGCAGGCTCATGAACTGTTAGTCTTCTTTCTGCATTGGGGTGAATGACAGAAAGGGGTTCAACCATCAAGGGCTCTGTGGGAGCAGCCCTAGATTTCTTAGTCTTGCGCTTCTTTTTACTGGGGGCAGAAGGAGAGGCTTCAGAGCTCTTCCTTTTTTTGGCTTCAGCTTCTGCAGCTCTTGTCTTCTTTAGCTCTGAAGCTGTTGACCGGCTCTTTGGCTTCGAGCCAGTCGTGGCGGTTGGGAAGACAATGGAAGTGGCTGCTTGTCTTGATGCCTCTGGTTCACTCACAGCAGGCTGCTTCTTCTTCTTTGCGGCCATCTTGGGGTCGATGCCTGGACGCCCAAGTGCCTTGCACTTTTCAGCCTCGTTGTAGGCTTGAACACATTTGTCAGCCAATGACTTCACCCTTTCACGCGAGCCTTGAGCTTCAGCATGCTTCTTCAGAAAGTTTTCTTTGAGATCATGCAGCATGATTTTGAAGCTTCTCACTTCCTGCATGCTGAGACTGGCCATGTGCTTCTTGAACTGAGCTTTTTCGTGATCAATTTTCTACTTCAGCTCAACAATGCGCTGAGCAATGGCCAGTTCTGAAGCAATTGCGCCTTGGAAGGCGACGCTGAGTCCAACAGGCAGCTGCAGATCATTGAAGCTTATATCTGGTGTGTCAAACCATTCATCGATGAAGCTGTGGATGATGGCGACATCAAAGAGAGGCAGATTGTTGAAGATTTCCGCTTCCTCCTTGCTTTTGATGAGCTGTTCTAGTGCGTCATCGCCCAGATCTTCATCGCTTGATAGATCAATGGCTTCACTGCGCAGAATGGCAGCAGTAGTGAGCTCTTTGCCTGTGTGTTGCTGGGGCTCCTTATCCTTCAGGGGCTTGGAGATGCGGGATACATCTTCAGACTGCACACTGACTTCAGGAGGTGCAGTTTTCAATGGCTTCGCCCTTGAGATTTTTGAGGCAGGGGCCGGCTTCGAAGCTTTTGGTTTCTTTGTCTGCTTTGGCTTCGGCACAGCAGGAGCTTCATCAGACTCAGAATCAGCTGGAGGGTCATTCACAGCAGTCCCTTGGACTAAGATGTGGGTGATCAGGCCCTCAAGATTGGCAAACGGATCGATGATATTGGGTTCCGCGTCGCGTGTGCCATCTGCCCTTGGTGAGGAGGGACCAGGATTGAAGTCAAGCCCAAATTTCTTCTTGTTTAGCTTCGCAGACTGTTGAGCAAACTGAAAGTTGCGTTTGAAGAGATTGTCGTCACGACACCAGAGAAGTGACGACGGATGTGCATCATCAGGCTGTGGTCCTCGGACCATGCATGGGTAGAAGCCTTGAGCAATGGCTTCATCTCTGGTTCTGGGTACAAGGTTCTTGTATAAGATATCCCCCCATGGACTCTTGATTGCATTCTTTTCAGCATACTCCTGGGTGACGAAGCGGTATTTGAACCACTGTTCTGCCCAATAGCGTCGAATCCATTGGATTCAGGTTTTGCGCTGCCCATAGCTCTCTTCTGGATCTGTTTTGTACATTTCTGCCAAGTCTTCAGGCAGATCCTTGGAAGTTCCCTCACGTCTCTGTCTGTCCCCCTTTCTTGCTGCTGCAACTGAAGCCATAAACTTTAACTTGAAAGGCTTCAAAACTTTCAAAGGCTTCAAAGGCTTTCTTTTTCTGGACAAACAGGAACTGGCTTCAGGAGAGTTTATGTGATGCTTTAGGAATTCTGCAAATGAATGCAGACTATGAGAACCGAAGGATTCTCCCACGGACATGTACCTGTGACAGCATTAAGGTGCGAGGGAAGGGGAAGAGGTCATATGCATTCTCAGAAGGTTTTGAAGATTAATCAGTTTAGAAGACATTGACCTCATTGTGCGAAGACATTCACTTATAGACAAGAAGTTGGTTCCAGATTTGTACGAACCCATAGATCAGCACAAGTGAGGAATCTAACTACTTTATGAAGCACAAGTGAACATACTAGGCATGTTATGAGATGCAGCGAGAGATCTAACTGGTGTGAAGAGAAACTTCTTATGGTTGAAAGTGACAGAACCAAGAGATCAAAAGAGGCTGTAAAAAGAAGTTTTATTTACCACACTGGAACTGCTAGACGGAAGGAAGTTGATGCCGAGCAGTTCAGTCCTCCGTGCCCTAACTTGGCGACGGAAAACACCTACGGCGACGGCGGAGAGGACGATGTCCGCGGTCGGCGTGAGGACGGCGTTGGAGAGGTTGCGGCAGCGAAGCGCGTCGTCTCCGGCGTCGTCGAGTGCTAGTGGTGGCGCTAGGGTTCGTGCGAGGATGGAAGAAGGAGATAATGACTGCGGTAAGTGTGAATTTATAGACTCAGAGGCGGCACTGTGCTATTACGCAGATGCCCCTGGCGGTTCGCATTTGAGGCACGCGTGGCCAGTTAGCGGAAGTTTGGGGTTTGTTCCACTTCCCACGCACGCCTAAATTGTCAGGCGGTCGTTCCTGCTTCTCCGGATCTTATGTGGAGGAATGAGCATTAAAAACGGACTTTTATGGTTGTCTCTATGTCTTCAGTTGACAAGGACACAGTGAAGACATTCGACAGTTTCAACAGAATGCATATGACTTGGAGAGATAGAGTTTGAGATAGAAAGCATAGAGTGGTTAGGGTCCGATCACATTCACTTAGTTCAAAAGATTCAACCAAGAAGACATAGCTATAAGTGAATGCTGTAGAGGACAGAACACTTAGAGCATATATATATATATATATATATAATCATCGTAGTGAAGATAATCATGAAGACATGTTAAGTTCGAAGCCAAACCAATGTGAAGATATTGCAAGGTAACGCCATGAGTTAAACACTTCAAAATGGAACGTTTGGTGGTGGCGTTACCCACCGTATAGGAAGTATTAGACCCAGACACGGTGCACAATTATTGTGGCGCTCCGAAGCCAAATTCCACATTAATGTATTCACACTTAGAATGTATGTCTTCATTGATTGAAGATATACTTTACTTTGTGCATTGCACATCTAAGTCATCAATATGCATAAGTGTTAGGTTGTGTGCCTGATCACAGGACATTTGAGGATTCCAAGATATTTAGCTCACACCATAACTTGCAAAACCTCTTCTCATCCAAGGGCTTGGTGAAGATATCTGCCAATTGCTCTTCAGTGTTGACGTGTATGATATCAATGTCTTCCTTCACAACATGATCTCTGAGAAAGTGATGGCGAATTTCAATGTGCTTTGTCTTCGAGTGCTGAACTGGGTTGTTGGCAATCTTGATGGCGCTTTCATTGTCGCAGTACAATGGCACTTGCTTCAGATGAATGCCATAATCCTTGAGTGTTTGCTTCATCCACAGAAGCTGAGCGCAGCAAGATCCAGCAGCAATGTATTCAGATTCAGCAGTGGAGAGAGATACACAGTTCTGCTTCTTTGAAGACCAACATACAAGTGATCGTCCTAGAAAGTGACATGTGCCTGATGTAGACTTGCGATCAACTTTGTCACCAGCATAATCAGCATCCGAAAATCCAACCAAATCAAACTCTGAGCCCTTTGGATACCATAATCCTAGAGTTGGGGTGTGAGCCAAATATCGAAGAATTCGCTTCACAGCTAAGTGATGCGACTCCTTTGGTGCCGCTTGAAATCGAGCACACATGCAAACACTAAGCATGATATCTGGCCTAGATGCACATAAATAAAGCAAAGACCCAATCATGGAGCGGTATACCTTTTGATCGAACTCTTTACCATTGTCGTCAGGACCTAGATGATGTTTGGCTGGCATTGGTGTTGTGAAGCCTTTGCAGTCTTGCATACCGAACTTCTTTAGGCAATCTTTGAGATACTTCTCTTGAGATATGAAGATGCCATTGCGCTGTTGTCGGATTTGAAGACCAAGAAAGAACTTCAGCTCCCCCATCATGGACATCTGATATTGCTCTTGCATCATATATCCAAAATCTTCACTGTACTTCCGATTGGTGTAGCCGAAGATAATGTCATCCACATATATTTGGCATACAAACAGTTCACCATCGTATGTCTTCGTGAAAAGAGTGGGATCCAGGGAACCAGGTATGAAGCCTTTGCTCTTCAGAAAGTACTTGAGTGCATCATACCAGGCCCTAGGGGCTTGTTTGAGGCCATACAATGCCTTGTTGAGCTTGTATACCATATCAGGATGTTTTGGATTTTCAAAACCAGGTGGTTGTGCAACATACACTTCTTCTTCAATCTTGCCATTGAGAAAGGCACTTTTCACATCCATTTGATATAGAAATATGTTATGATGATTTGCATAGGCCAGCAGTATGCGTATGGCTTCAAGCCTAGCCACAGGAGCAAAAGTTTCATCGAAGTCAATGCCCTCTACTTGAGTATATCCTTGAGCAACGAGACGAGCTTTGTTTCTGACAACTTGACCATGCTCATCTTGCTTGTTGCGGTATATCCATTTGGTGCCTATTATGTTGTGCTTCCGTGGATCGGGACGCTTAACCAGTTCCCATACATTATTCAGCTCAAACTGTTGAAGCTCTTCTTGCATAGCTTGAATCCATTCAGGTTCCATGAAGGCTTCTTCAACTTTCTTGGGTTCTGATATTGAGACGAATGCGAAATGCCCACAGAAGTTTGCTAGCTGAGTTGCCCTTGAACGAGTGAGTGGACCAGGTGCATTGATGCTGTCAAGTATTCTGTCAATCTACACTTCATTTGCAACACGAGGATGTATAGGGCGAAGACTTTGCTCTTGCTGATCTGCGTTGTTGTTTGGAGGAATGTCTTCATGCTGAGCATTGTCTTCATGTTGATCAGGTGCTGAGATGATGAGTTCTTCTTCAGGATGAGCTTCAGAAGGCATAATCTCTCCAGTTCCCATAAGCTTGATTGAGTCACTAGCTGGGACTTCATCTAGCACATTTGGCAGTTGCTCTCTTTATGAACCATTTGTTTCATCAAACCGTACATCCACAGTTTCGACCACTTTGTAATGGAAGAGATTGAAGACTCTGTAGGAGTGTGAATCCTTTCCATATCCAAGCATAAAGCCCTCATGTGCTTTTGGTGCAAACTTTGAGGTGCGATGTGGGTCCTTGATCCAGCACTTTGCGCCAAATACTCTGAAGTAACTGACATTTGGCTTCTTGCCAGTTAGGAGTTCATAAGATGTCTTGTTCAGAAGCTTGTGAAGATAAACACGATTGATTGTATGGCATACAGTATCAATGGCTTCAGTCCAGAATTTTCTTGGAGTCTTGTATTCATCTAGCATTGTTCTGGCCATTTCAATGAGTGTTCTGTTCTTGCGTTCGACGACGCCATTCTGCTGTGGCGTGTACGGAGCTGAGAATTCATGTGTGATGCCCAAGGTATCAAGATATGTATCAAGGCCAGTGTTCTTGAATTCAGTGCCATTGTCGCTTCTAATGTGCTTTATCTTCGCGCCAAAATTGTTCATAGCTCGATTGGCGAAGCGTCTGAAGACATCCTGCACTTCAGTCTTGTAAAGGATTATGTGTACCCAAGTATATCTAGAGTAATCATCAACAATGACGAAGCCATAGAGGCAAGCAGTAGTAGTAAAAGTTGAGTAGTGAGTGGGACCGAAAAGATCCATGTGGAGCAGTTCGAAGGGTTGTGTAGTAGTCATGATTGTCTTCGAAGATGTTTTGCCCTTGTCATCTTCCCTGCTTCACAGGCACCGCATAAATGATCTTTCTTGAACTTGACGCCCTCGATGCCTATGACATGCTTCTGCTTCGCAAGGGTGTGGAGGTTCCTCATGCCAGCATGCCCAAGCCTCCGATGCCAAAGCCAACATTCTGAAGCTTTTGCAAGAAGGCATACTGCAAGTTGTGGTCCTGCTGAGAAATCTACCACGTACAAATCACCTTTCCGATACCCTTCAAACACTAGAGATTTGTCAGATTCCATTAGCACCAGGCAGCGATATTTTCCAAACATTACAATCATATTCAGATCGCAAAGCATTGAGACAGACATTAAGTTGAAGCCAAGGGATTCAACAAGCATGACTTTATCCATGTGTTGATCCTTTGAGATTGCAACTCTACCTAGACCCAATACCTTACTTTTACCAGTGTCAGCAAATGTGATGTGGCTCTTGTCGGATGGACGTAATGTTGAGTCCATAAGAAGGCTTCTTTTGCCAGTCATGTGATTTGTACACCCACTGTCAATAATCCATTCTGAAGATTTTGAAGTCGCTGGTGTCGTACCCTACAGTACAGTTAGGGGGATAGGCTTCACGAAGAGAATTGTGAAGCATAAACATTTGACGAACCAGTGGGTTATGAAAACTTAAATCCAGATTAGGACTAATAGGGTGAGTAGCATGCGATTTAGGAACGAAGTACATATTGATCCCATTCGGGCATTTTATCTTGCGCCCTACAAGATTTTTAAGGTCCCCAGCAATAGCATCAGAAGATTTTGTTTTTCTGCTGGAGACCTTTCCCTGCAAAAGAGAGTTAAGCTTTCTTAACCACCCACATCTTCAAGGGTGGCTTAGAAGCAATAAGTCTAAGTGCTGCATCTGAGAATTTTGGCTTTAAAGCCTTAGCAAACAGTCTAGCAGGTGGACAATAATACTCATAGGAATAAGCAGAATAATTTTTGGTCACATGAACACGGTTCGATGAACCGCTCTCATACTCATGTGCCTGAGTATGGTTTCCCTGCAAAACATTTGTGTTAGTGTGACTTAGGTGAGTCCTCTGTTTGTATGAAGCCATTGGACCGTATGAAGCCTTTGGTCTGAGATTTGTCTTCTTCAAGTGAGGTGTCATGAAGACATTCACAGGAAGATTATCCAGACACTTTTTGGAAACCCAGATCTTCTTCATAGGCGGTCCATTCCTGCAGTTAGTACCAATGTACCTGGCAAACACTTCACCATTCTGATTCTTAAACAGTTTATAGTTTGCATCAAAGGATTCATCAATGATAATGGGGTTAGCACAAGTGAAGCCAGATAAGTTGGATGGATCTGCTGAAAGTTCCTTTGCAGCAACCCATGTGGTTTTGGGGTACTGCTCAGGTTTCCATTAAGAGCCATCTGCATTGATTTTCCTCACAAATCCAACACCCTCTTTCCTAGGGTTTCGATTCAGGATCTGCTTCTTGAGGACATCACATAGTGTTTGATGTCCTTTAAGACTTTTGTACATCCCTGTTTCAAGAAATGTCTTCAACATAGCATTCTCATCAGCAATAGCAGTGGTATCCTCAGCAGAGGGGTTAGTTACCACGTCAACAGTTGAAGATATTGCAACAGCAGTAGAAGTGGAACATTCAGCAACAGAATTAGCATTATCACGCTCAATGCATTTAAGACATGGTGGTTCAAATCCTTCCTGAGCGGGACTGATCCGTTCGGAGCGAAGTGACTTGTTTTCCTTTTGAAGATCTTCATGAGCCACCCTTAATTTCTCAAGTTCTTGCTTCCTTTGAAGATAATCATAGGAAAGCTTTTCATGAGTTGTTGAGAGAGTATCATGACGATCTTCAAGTTCCTGATACTTAACGTGAAGGTTTTTTATGTCTTCAATTAAGGATTCAGATCGAGTCATTTCAGCACCCAACAGATCATCGCTTCTGTCTAACAGTTTTTGAATATGTTCCATAGCTTTCTGTTGTTCAGTTGCAATTTTAGCAAGTGTTTTGTAGCTAGGTTTTGAATCACATTCAGAGTCATCGTCACTAGATGTTTCATAGCGAGTAGTGCGTGTGTTTACCTTGGCACCGCGTGCCATGAAGCAGTAGGTAGGAGTGGACTCGCAATGCCAGAATCAGACTCCTCCTCAGACTCCACCTCTGCCTCCTCAGATGCGTACTCCTCCTCTGAATCCATCTCCTTTCCAACAAACGCACGTGCCTTGCCAGATGAGCTCTTCTTGTGTGATGAAGACTTTGATGAAGACTTGGAAGAAGACTTTGAGTATTTCTTCTTCTTCTTGTCGTCAGGATCATATTCCTTGCTCTTCTTTTTCCTTCTGTTCTCATTGTCCCACTGTGGACACTCAGAGATGAAGTGTCTAGTTTTCTTGCACTTGTGACATGTTTTCTTCTTGTAGTCATGAGCAGAAGCTTCATCATTCCTTGAGCTTGATCGTGAAGATTTTCTGAAGCCTTTCTTCTTGGTGAATTTTTGGAACTTCTTCACTAGCATTGCAAGTTCTCTTCCAATGTCTTCAGGATCATCAGAACTGCAGTCAGATTCTTCTTCAGATGAGGAGACAGCTTTTGCCTTCAAGGCGCGAGTTCGCCCATAGTTTGGACCGTAGATATCTCTTTTCTTAGAAAGCTGAAACTCGTGTGTGTTGAGCCTCTCAAGTATGTCAGACGGATCGAGTGTCTTGAAATCAGGACGTTCCTGAATCATCAGGGCCAGGATGTCAAACGAACTATCAAGTGATCTCAGCAGCGTTTTGACGATTTCATGTTTGGTGATTTCAGTGGCGCCGAGGGCTTGAATCTCATTTGTGATGTCAGTGAGTCTATCAAATGTGTGCTGGACATTCTCATTGTCATTTCGCTTGAAGCGGTTGAAGAGATTGCGAAGGACACTGATTCGTTGATCTCTCTGGGTTGAGATGCCTTCATTGACCTTGGAGAGCCAGTCCCAGACCAGTTTGGATGTCTTCAAGGCACTCACACGGCCATACTGTCCTTTGGTCAGATGACCACAGATGATGTTTTTGGCAGTAGAGTCCAGTTGAACGAATTTCTTGACATCAGCAGCAGTGACACCTTCTCCAGCCTTGGGAACGCCGTTCTCGATGACATACCATAGGTCAACGTCAATGGCTTCAAGATGCATGCGCATCTTATTCTTCCAGTAGGGATATTCAGTTCCATCGAAGACGGGGCACGCAGCAGAGACTTTGATTATCCCTGCAGTCGACATAGCTAAAACTCCAGGTGGTTAAACCGAGTCACACAGAACAAGGGAGCACCTTGCTCTGATACCAATTGAAAGTGCGTTATATCGACTAGAGGGGGGGTGAATAGGCGATTTTTATGAAAGTCTTCAAAACTTGGGAGTTATGAAGACAAACAGTGAAGATTATGCCTGTTACTATGCAGCGGAAGTTAGATTACACTAGGCCAGCCATGGTCATGTATTCAATAGAGTGAAAGCACAGTGACAAACAGCTTCAGTGTAATAAGGATCAAGTAGGAAGAAGTTATGAAGCCAAACAGATCATGCATTCACGTTGTGAAGACAAATGATAAAGCAAGCACGCAATGACTTCACAATGAGTAACAGCAAGAGAAGGAAGTGAAGATGAAACCAGTGACTCGTTGAAGACAATGATATGTTGGACCAGTTCCAGTTGCTGTGACAACTGTACGTCTGGTTGGAGCGGCTAGGTATTTAAACCTTAGGACACACAGTCCCGGACACCCAGTCCTGAACACACAGTTCAGGACACCAAGTCCTCACCATAATCTCCTTGAGCTAAGGTCACTTAGTCCTCGCCCAATCACTCTGGTAAGTCTTCAAGGTAGACTCCCAAACCTTCATAGACTTCGTTCACTGGCAATCCACAATGTCTCTTGGATGCTCTGAACGCGACGCCTAACCGTCTGGAGGATTCACAGTCCTCAAGTGTAATAAGTCTTCAGATCACACAGACAAGAAGACTTAAGTGATACCCAATTTACTCTAGCTCTGGTGGTTAGGGATTTTCTCCTCACTAGGAATTTTCTCTCAAATGCTTCGAGGTGGGTTGCTCTCAAACGAGAAAAGCCGTGCACTGAAATCTGAGCAGCCAACTATTTATGGTTGTGGGGGTGGGCTATTTATAGCCACTTGGCAACCCGACCTGATTTGTCCGAAATGACCCTGGGTCACTAAGGAACTGACACGTGTCTCAACGGTCAGATTTCGAACTCTCATGGCAACGGTCAGATCACCCGACCTGACATGTGTATTGTTTAACCTTTCTAGTAATCTGACTTAACTGAGCAGTGACATTTCCCTGCTTAGGTAAGCACCTTGTCGTACCACTCCGTCAGTAAGACCCTGTTACTATTGTTGATGACATTCCGGTAGCCACCGATGGACGAGAACATTGCCTATTGGTCCGCCTCATTCAACGAGCAGGAAAAATGGTTCTCTTCATCCCTCGCCCTTGGCACCGACGTTGTTGCCGACATAATCAACAGGCTATCCTCTGACATCCCTTGCTTACATGATCGTGCAACACATCACCGTTTTCCTTCCTCTAAACCACATGGTGGGCCCATAACCCAAAGTTCCACAGGATCGAAACTTGACTCTTGTGTACACCCCTGTTCCCAACGTTGTTCCTTGCGCATGGCCTCGTATGTAATTCACGAGCCACCTTCCGAGAGATCATCGATTCTGGTATCAAACACAATACTTATTCCTGTTGCTTGAACCCCTTTCACACTTTGTTTCAGGCATCGAACGATTGCCTACCCGCTCGAAAACTTCTCATGGTACCTACTTACTTTGCTCTTGATGTTGTCTTAAGTTTTCATTCGGGAGTTACTTTCCGCAACCATCCTCAATGTTGTCTACCAGATAGTCTACCCTGCAGAGGTCCTTTCTTTCGGTATACCCCCTTATTCTTTCGTTAGTATGATGAAGACTCCGAAGAAAGGATGGCCACTTCATCATGATGACCCGGAGTAGAGAAATGAAGAAATCACCAAAGGGGATCAACTACTTCGGGAAGTGCAACCAAGAGCGAGAAGACTCGTTAGAATATCGTAACCAGACCTCTCCCCCTTGCTCTACCTCTTAAATCTCGGGACGAGATTTCTTGTAGTGGAGGAGAATTGTGACGCCCGGCTAATCATGCTACAGTAATCTCACGTTAATGGTGACACGTCACCTCTGTCACTGTAGTTAATCTCGGGTTAATTCGAAACCGATTCAAATTTAAATCCTAACTAAGTCAAATGACAAAAGCTTTCAAAATATTAAACAAAAATGTTCGGACGGTGCCATATTTTGCTTAAGTAAATATGGTGTAATAAACACATTTTTATAAAATGCCTAGATAATTTAAAATGATTTAAAACAGAAAATAAAATAAATAAAAAGAACAGAGAAAAAACAGAAAACAAACACAACAAAAAAAAGAACCCCCCTCCCCCTCGGCCGAATGGCCCAGCTAGCCATCAGGCCAAAAGGCCCAACCGGCCCACCCCCACTCCCCTTATCCATGGACCCCGAAACCCTAGCCACTACCCTCGCCCCACTCCCCCACTTTCCCCCCCATGCCGCTCTCCCCTTCCCCGATCGGATCGGGGCAGTGCTCCGCTGGCCACCTCACCCGAGCCGCCTCGCCGAACCTTCCCCTCCTCGACGGCCGTCCTCGACGCCTTCTCCCTGACGCGCCCCAGCACTCGCCGCCCCCGACCTGAGCGCCGTTGTCGATCGTCGCCCGACGCCGCGCTCCTTCGACCTCGCCTCGCCTCGCCATCCACCCCGCACGTCGTCACTGACCGCCGCCGAGCCCCGCTGCCCTGACCCTACGCCCACCATGAGCATGAGCCTCCCCCTCTCCTTCCCTCTCCCGCATGCCGCGCCCAGGTGCGCCCCCATGCCAGCGCCGATCCACCGGACGATGGCCGCGCCCGGCTATGCCCCACACCGCCTCCGCCTCACCCCCATGGCCGCTGTGCCCTGCCTCGCGCGACCCGCTGCTGCGCCGTTCGCCTTGCCCCGCTCCTGCACCCCCCTGCACCGGCGACGCCGCCATGTCCGCGGCCAGCTCCGACCGCCCCACTCTCCTCCTCTCGCGCGAGGCCTTGCCGCGCTGAACGCCCGTCACCGCCCTCCCGTGGCGCCGCCATCCGTTTCCTTGGCCGGTGTCGTGGGCGCCGGCGGCCACGCCGGCAGCCTTGCCACGCCCGTGGCTGGCCCCCCCTGCCTGTCGATCTCGGCGCTCGCCCAGTCGGGCGCCGATGCCCAGCGCCCGCACCCACGGCAACCGCACGCCCGTTAGCCCCCAGGGCCCTATGACAAAGGCGGCCCGCCCGAGAACGTTAAAAAAAGTATATAAAAATAAATAAAACAATAATTAAAATAAAAATAAATTTAATTAACTAAATTAATTAAGTTAATTAACCTTAATTAATTAATCTAATTAACCTGTTAGCTTAATTAAACAGTAATTAGTTTAACTAAACCCTAATTAACCTAACAGAGTATGACAGGTGGGTCCCAGTGGACCCACGCGTCAGTTTGACCCAGTCCACTTAGTTGACTGCTGACGTCAGCATGACATCATGCTGTTGTCATTAATTCATTTTCGAATTAATTTAAATAATTAATTAAATACCAGAAATTAATAAAATCTTCAGAAAATCATATCTTTTAATCCGTAACTCGGATTAAAATACTTTCTACATGAAAGTTGCTCAGAACGACGAGACGAACCCGGATACGCAGCCCGTTCGTCCGCCACGCATCCCTAACCTATCGAACTCGCAACTTTCCCCCTCCGGTTCACCGGTCCGAAAACACGAAACACCGGGGATACTTTCCCGGATGTCATCCCCCTTCACCGGTATCACCTACTACCGCGTTAGGGTACCTCTAACGCCGTTACTTGTCATGTCATGCATCACTAAGCATATGCTTGCATTATATTTATTGTTTCTTCCCCCTCTTCTCTCGCTAGACACCGAGACCGACGCCGCTGCTACCCAGTACGACTACGGTGTTGACGACCCCTCTCTCTTGCCAGAGCAACCAGGCAAGCCCCCCCCTTTGATCACCAGATATCGCCTACTCTTCTCTATACTCCTTGCATTAGAGTAGTGTAGCATGTTACTACTTTCCGTTATTCCTATCCTGATGCATAGCCTATCCTTGCTACTACTGTTGTTACCATTACCTGCTAACCTACTGCTTAGTATAGGATGCTAGTGTTCCATCAGTGGCCCTACACTCTTGTCCGTCTGCCATGCTATACTACTGGGCTGTGATCACTTCGGGAGGTGATCACGGGCATATACTATATACTTTACACAGTTACATTACCTGTGGTACTGTTCGGAGATGGGGGCTGAAGGGGCAGGTGGCTCCATCCCGGTAGA
The DNA here is from genome assembly GCF_003073215.2 of Triticum urartu. Taxonomy (NCBI): domain Eukaryota; kingdom Viridiplantae; phylum Streptophyta; class Magnoliopsida; order Poales; family Poaceae; genus Triticum; species Triticum urartu. The sequence goes on along the minus strand of NC_053028.1, from coordinate 212,017,562 downwards.
GGTGGGCCTGGGTTCCCGACGGCCCCCGACTGTTACTTTGTGGCGGAGCGACAGGGCAGGTTGAGACCACCTAGGAGAGAGGTGGGCCTGGCCCTGGTCGGCGTTCGCGGATACTTAACACGCTTAACGAGATCTGTGTTTTTGATCTAAGTCTGGCCATTTGGTCTATACGCACTAACCATCTACGCGGGAGTAGTTATGGGTATCCCGGCGTCGTGGTATCAGCCGAAGCCTTCGTGACGTCAGCGACTGAGCGGCGCGCGCCGGGTTGGAACGTCAGCCTGCTCTTGTATTAAGGGGGCTAGTTCTGCTCCCGGCCGCGTTCGCAATGTGCAGGTGTGCTAAGGGCGATGGGCCCAGACCCCTGGGCGCTTAGGTTTAGACCGGCGTGCTGACCTCTCTGTTGGTCTAGGTGGGGCTGCGACGTGTTGATCTTTCGAGGCCGGGCATGACCCAGGAAAGTGTGTCCGGCCAAATGGGATCAAGCGTGTTGGGGAATGTGGTGCACCCCTGCAGGGAAGTTAACCTATTCGAATAGCCGTGATCTTCGGTAACAGGACGACTTGGAGTTGTACCTTGACCTTATGACAACTAGAACCGGATACTTAATAAAACACACCCTTCCAAGTGCCAGATACAACCGGTGATCGCTCTCTCACAGGGCGACGAGGGGAGGATCATCGGTTAGGATTATGCTATGCGATGCTACTTGGAGGACTTCAGTCTACTCTCTTCTAGATGCTACAAGATGGAGGTGGCCAGAAGCGTAGTCTTCGACAGGATTAGCTATCCCCCCTCTTATTCTGGCTTTCTGCAGTTCAGTCCACCGATATGGCCCTTTACACATTTACCCATGCATATGTAGTGTAGCTCCTTGCTTGCGAGTACTTTGGATGAGTACTCACGGTTGCTTTCTCCCTCTTTTCCCCCTATCCCTTCTACCTTGGTTGTCGCAACCAGATGTTGGAGCCCAGGAGCCAGACGCCACCGTCGACGACAACTCCTACTACACTGGAGGTGCCTACTACTACATGCAGCCCGCTGACGACGACCAGGAGTAGTTTAGGAGGATCCCAGGCAGGAGGCCTGCGCCTCTTTCGATCTGTATCCCAGTTTGTGCTAGCCTTCTTAAGGCAAACTTGTTTAACTTATGTCTGTACTCAGATATTGTTGCTTCCGCTGACTCGTCTATGATCGAGCTCTTGTATTCGAGCCCTCGAGGCCCCTGGCTTGTAATATGATGCTTGTATGACTTATTTTATTTGTAGAGTTGTGTTGTGATATCTTCCCTGAGTCCCTGATCTTGATCGTACACGTTTGCGTGTATGATTAGTGTACGATTGAATCGGGGGCGTCACAAGTTGGTATCAGAGCCGACTGCCTGTAGGAATCCCCTTCCACACTCCTTGGCCGAAGTTGAGTCTAGACATTGCAAAACTTTTACTAACTTGGCCCGGCCGCACCTCCCCCTCTCCCTCCTTTATATACGGGGGCAAGGGGGCACCCCATGACACACAAGTTGATCTTCGTGATCGTTCCTTAGCCGTGTGCGGTGCCCCCTTCCACCATATTCCACCTCGGTCACATCGTAGCGGTGCTTAGGCAAAGCCCTGCGTCGGTAGAACATCATCACCGTCATCACGCCGTCGTGCTGATGAAACTCTCCCACAACGTTTTGCTGGATCGGAGCTCGAGGGACGTCACCGAGTTGAACATGTGCAGAACTCGGAGGTGCCGTACGTTCGGTACTTGGATCGGTCGGATCGGGAAGACGTACGACTACTTCCTCTACATTGTGTCAACGCTTCCGTTGCTGGTCTACGAGGGTACGTAGACAACACTCTCCCCTCTCGTTGCTATGCATCACCATGATCTTGCGTGTGTGTAGGATTTTTTTTGAAATTACTACGTTCCCCAACAATTTTACTACGGACTCTTGAATAGATCGATCATAAAGGATAACTTTGAGGTGGTTTCGTACCCTACCATAATCTCTTTGTTTGTTCTCTGCTATTAGTGACTTTGGGAGAACATATCCCGTGCACCAGGTCAACTGGTGCAACGGATGCACCACTCACACCAGAGCCATTGGATACATATCGGAGGGATGGAAGTAGGCTGAAGCATGGATTGGTGGGACATTTGCAGAGAAGACCTCATACTATGTGAAAACATTCCGCACTCCACTCTTTCCTCTCAAATCATTAAGTCAGTGTTATTTATTTCTTTCTCAATGTTGAACGCACATCCGAATTTAGTTTTTCCTTGACTACCATTTTTGTTCTGACAAGATGTTTAAACAAGATCAATGTCGAATGTATATATTTTTTATTTTTTAACGTAACCGTAACATTTATATTTTTTGTCCCCGCAAAAAAACATTTTTATGTATTTCATTGAAACTTAGATGTACTTTATATGTTTTCAAACTATGCCTCTCCCTCCATAGGTTGATCCCATGTGCACATGCTTAAATTAAATTTCAAGTGAAGTTTAAGTTTTAGAATGTACAAAACTAATAATTGAACGACATATTCAACATTGATCTTGTTTCAAAGATCTCATGAGCCGTGAACACAAAGTTGACAATCAAAACAGATTCAAAAATCGGGAATTCGGTTCAAAGTATATAACCATTTTTTGTATGGGACAAAAAATTAAAAACATAAATTTATTGATGGAAGAATGTGGCGTGTAGTGTGGGTCAAATATAATAAACCATAAGGTTGCTTCTGTAAACATGGTATAGTCCAACGTATGGCAAAATCTGGCACGTTGCATTTTTATCTAATGGCCCAAAACCAATCGGTGCACCTGGTGCACAGATTTGGCCGGTGCACTGGATACGTTCTCGTGACTTTGGAGTGAATCTTTGTTGCATGTTGATGGATAGTTATATGATCTAATTATGTTATTATTTTTGAGAGAACTTGCACTAGTGAAAGTATGAACCCTAGGCCTTGTTTCAACGCATTGCAATACCGTTTGTGCTCACTTTTATCATTAGTTACCTTGCTGTTTTTATATTTTCAGATTACAAAAACCTTTATCTACCATCCATATACCACTTGTATCACCATCTCTTCGCCGAACTAGTGCACCTATACAATTTACCATTGTATTGGGTGTGTTGGGGGCACAAGAGACTCTTTGTTATTTGGTTGCAGGGTTGCTTGAGAGAGACCATCTTCATCCTACACATCCTACAGATTGATAAACCTTAGGTCATCCATTTGAGGGAAATTTGCTACTGTCCTACAAACCTCTGCACTTGGAGGCCCAACAACGTCTACAAGAAGAAGGTTGTGTAGTAGACATCAAGCTCTTTTCTGGCGCCGTTGCCGGGGAGGTTAGCGCTTGAAGGTATATCTTTAGATCTTGCAATCGAATCTTTTTGTTTCTTGTTTTAGCACTAGTTTAGTTTATAAAACAAAACTAAAAAAAATACGGAATTGAGTTTGCCTCATACGCTTCATCTTTTTAATATCTTTCGTAAGTATGATGGAAAGGAAAATTGTGCCAAGGTGTTATAAGAAGAATGTATTAAAATGTTTGGCTCTAAATATTTGAATGATGAGCATGATTGAAATGTTGTTAGTATGAATTCCTTGAATATCCATGATGCTAATGATATGCAAAGCCACAAGCTTGGGGAAGCTATGTTTGATGGAGATGATATTTTTTGTCCCCCAAGTTTTCATGAGCAAATTTATTATGATGAAAGCATGCCTCGTATTTATGATGATTATATTGATGAAAGTGGATTTGGAGAGGTCATGACTTTATTTGGTGATGAATTGTGACGCCCCCGATTCAATCGTACACTAATCATACACGCAAACGTGTACGATCAAGATCAGGGACTCACGGGAAGATATCACAACACAACTCTACAAATAAAAATAAGTCATACAAGCATCATAATACAAGCCAGGGGCCTCGGGGGCTCGAATACAAGAGCTCGATCATAGACGAGTCAGCGGAAGCAACAATATCTGAGTACAGACATAAGTTAAACAAGGTTGCCTTAAGAAGGCTAGCACAAACTGGGATACGGATCGAAAGAGGCGCAGGCCTCCTGCCTGGGATCCTCCTAACTACTCCTGGTCGTCGTCAGCGGGCATCACGTAGTAGTAGGCACCTCCGGTGTAGGGGTCGTCGTCGACGGTGGCGTCTGGCTCCTGGGCTCCAACATCTGGTTGCGACAACCAGGTAGAAGGGATAGAGGGAAAAGAAGGAGAAAGCAACCGTGAGTACTCATCCAAAGTACTCGCAAGCAAGAAGCTACACTACATATGCATGGGTATCAAATGGAGTAAGGGTATCATATGTGGACTGGACTGCAGAATGCCGGAATAAGAGGGGGATAGCTAGTCCTATCGAAGACTACGCTTCTGGCAGCCTCCGCCTTGTAGCATGTAGAAGAGAGTAGACTGAAGTCCTCCAAGTAGCATCGCATAGCATAATCCTAACCGATGATCCTCCCCTCGTCGCCCTGTGAGAGAGCGACCACCGGTTGTATCTGGCACTTGGAAGGGTGTGTTTTATTAAGTATCCGGTTCTAGTTGTCATAAGGTCAAGGTACAACTCCAAATCGTCCTGTTACCGAAGATCACGGCTATTCGAATAGATTAACTTCCCTGCAGGGGTGCACCACATACCCCAACACGCTCGATCCCATTTGGCCGGACACACTTTCCTGGGTCATGCCCGGCCTCGGAAGATCAACACGTCGCAGCCCCACCTAGACCAACAGAGAGGTCAGCACGCCGGTCTAAACCTAAGCGCCCAGGGGTCTGGGCCCATCGCCCTTAGCACACCTGCACGTTGCGTACGCGGCCGAAAGCAGACCTAGCCTAGTGGCTTTCCAGTCCAATCCGGCGCGCGCCACTCAGTCGCTGACGTCACGAAGGCTTCGGCTGATACCACGACGCCGGGATACCCATAACTACTCCCGCGTAGATGGTTAGTGCGTATAGACCAAATGGCCAGACTCAGATCAAATACCCAGATCTCGTTAAGCGTGTTAAGTATCCGCGAACGCCGACCAGGGCCAGGCCCACCTCTCTCCTAGGTGGTCGGAACCTGCCCTGTCGCTCCGCCTCAAAGATCCACACAGAGGGCCGTTGGGACAAAGGTCCTTTCAGCCCCCAATCCGTGAATCACTCGCGGGTGCTCCACAAGCCGACCCGTCTTTAGTCACCACATGTATCATGTATAAAGCATATAGTATATACCCGTGATCAACTCCCGAGTGATCACGGCCCGATAGTATAGCATGGCAGACGGACAAGGATGTAGGGCCACTGATGAAAATACTAGCATCCTATACTAAGCATTAGGATTGCAGGTAAAGGTAACAACAGTAGTAGCAAGGACAGGCTATGCATCAGTATAGGATTAACGGGAAGCAGTAACATGCTACACTACTCTAATGCAAGCAGTATAGAGAAGAGTAGGCGATATCTGGTGATCAAAGGGGGGGCTTGCCTGGTTGCTCTGGCAAGAGAGAGGGGTCGTCAACACCGTAGTCGTACGGGTAGCAGCGGCGTCGGTCTCGGTGTCTAGAGAGAGAAGAGGGGGAAGAAACAATAAATATAATGCAAGCATATGCATAGTAGCATGACATGACAAGTATCGGTGCTAGGGGTGCCCTAACATGGTATGAGGTGGTACCGGTGAAGGGGGGAACATCCGGGAAAATATCCCCGGTGTTTCGCGTTTTCGGACAGAAGAACCGGAGGGGGAAAGTTGCGTGTTCGGTATTCTAGGGATGTGTGACGGATGAACGGGTTGCGTATTCGGATTCGTCTCGTCGTTCTGAGCAACTTTCATGTTGAAAATATTTTAATCCGAGTTACGGATTAAAAGATATGATTTTCTAAAGATTTTATTAATTTCTGGAATTTAATTAATTAATTATTTAATTCGAAAAATGAATTTATGACGTCAGCATGATGTCATGCTGACGTCAGCAGTCAACAGGGTTGACTTGGTCAACCTGACAGGTGGGTCCCGTTCGTCATACTCTGTTAGTTAATTAACAATAGTTAATTAGGTTAATTAGCCATTAGGTTAATTAATCAGGATTAATTAAATTAAGTATTTACTTAATTATTAATTAATATTTTAATTATCATTTATTTTTATTTTTAACGTTCTGGGGGGGGCCTGCGGTCAGTGGCATGGCCGGTCCAGTCAGCAAGGCTGACCGGGTCAACAGGCCGGCCGGGCCCCTAGGGCCCACGGGTCAGTGACCCAGGGGTGGCCCCAGGTCGGCCACGTCGGCGGCCGGCGTTGGGGAGCTCCGGGGAGCGTTCCCGCGGCGGAGGGGCGCCGGACCTCGCCGGGATTCGCCGTCCGGCGGCAAAAATGGCCGCGGGCGGGTGCGTTCGAACGTGGAGGGGATGCCGCGTCCAACGGTGGCAGAGGCACGGCCGGACTTGGCCGGAAACGACGCCGGCGAGCGGCGGAGGCGGCGGTGGGATTCGGGACCGCGTCGGGATCGCGCTACGGGGCTAACGGGAAGGCCAGGGGGGCTGCGCGACGCGCTGAGCACAAGGGGCTCGGCCCCGTGACCATTTGGTCACGGAAGGGCGCCGGCGACGAGATCCGCGACGGGGGCGCTCGGGTACGGAGGGGAACGAGGGGGAAGAGGAGGGGGGCCTCGACCGAGCGGAGGAGGCGCGAGGGGAGGGGGTACGTGGGGCGCGGTGAGCCGGCGCGAGCCGGAGCGCGACGAGCGCGGCGCCGGAGCGAGCTCCGGCCATGGCGACCGAGCGCGGGGGTCGACCCCTACGGCTACAGAGCGAAGCAGGGGAGGGAAGAGCTCACGGGGGGGAGGACGCGTGGGGTCTCGGAAGCGGGCTCGGGGCGGTCGGGGGCGTCCGGCGGGGAGGAGGTCGAGGCGGCGGCCGTCCGGCGATGCGGATCCGGCGAGGTGGGAGTCGGGGACGGTCCCGAGGCGACGAGGGGGGGGGGGTTCGGGCGTCCTGCGCGGCCGGTCGGGAGGGGAGGAGGACGAGCGCCGGTGGGGTGGGGCGCCGGCGTCGGGGGCGACGGGATCGGGCGGATCCCGATCCAGATCGGCGGGGGAGGGAGGAGAAGGGGATCGGGGGGGGGAATGGGGGTCGGCTAGGGTTTCCGCCGACCGGGGGGGTTATGGGAGTGAGGGGGGGCCGGGCCAGGGGCTGGCCGGCTGGGCCAGGTGGGCTTGGCCCAGTTGGGCCACGGCCCAGGGGGGGGGGGCTTTTCTCTTCTTCTTTTTTTTGTTGCCTTTGACCCTTTCGTATTTTCTTTCTTTTATTTATTTTCTCTTGTGTCTCAATTCAGTTTAAAATATTTATGCATTTTATAAAACTGGGGCTCCTACACCACAATTATCTATGTAATATTTAGTACAAACCGAACATTTTTATTTCAATGTTTGAAAACTTTTATTATTTACCAAAGTTTGAATTTGAATCTTGGTCCGGTTTTGATCTAACGACCGATTAGCAACAGTAACGTAGGTAACGTGGCTCCATTAGCGTGGGATTACTGTAGCTTAATTATCCGGGCGTTACAAATCTCCTCCACTACAAGAAATCTCGTCCCGAGATTTAGGAGGTAGAAGGAAACAACGCGGGGTATTCTTCACGCAGGCGATCCTCGCGTTCCCAAGTGGCTTCGTCTTCAGAGTGATTCGACCACTGGACTTTGAGGAACTTGATCGCCTTCTGACGTGTGCGGCGTTCAGCTTGGTCGAGAATGCGGACCGGATGCTCTTTATAGGAGAGGTCCTGTTGCAATTCGAGCACTTCATGATCCACCGCTCGGATTGGATCCTTGAAGCAACGGCGGAGTTGTGACACATGGAACACATCGTGAACCTGAGAAAGGTTCGGCGGAAGCTCCAGTTGATATGCCACCTTTCCACGCCTTTCGAGAATAGTGAAGGGACCGATATAGCGAGGAGCTAGCTTGCCCTTGATCCCGAAGCGGTGAGCACCCTTCATTGGTGTAACTCGAAGATAAGCCTTTTCGCCAGGTTGATAGACCATGTCTTGGTGATGACGGTCATACTGACTTTTCTGACGTGACTGAGCAGTCTTGAGATTCTCGCGAATAATGCGAACTTGTTCTTCGGCCTGTTGGATAATATCCGGACCGAAGAGTGGGCGTTCCCCAGTTTCTGACCAGTTCAGAGGGGTTCGACACTTTCGTCCATATAAGCACTTCGAAGGGGGACATCTTCAGACTAGCTTGATAGCTATTATTATAAGAGAACTCGGCATATGGAAGAGATTCCTCCCATTTCTTGCCGAATGAGATTACACAAGCTCGAAGCATGTCTTCGAGAACTTGGTTGACACGTTCAACTTGCCCTTGCGACTGAGGATGGAACGCAGTACTGAACGACAGATGAGTCCCCATAGCTTCTTGGAAACTCGCCCAAAACCTTGAAGTGAATAAGCTGCCACGGTCTGAACTGATAACCAGTGGGATACCGTGAAGTGAAACAATTCTGGCCATGTAGAGAGTAGCAAGCTGACTAGCAGTGATTGTCTCTTTGACCGCCAGAAAATGGGCAACTTTGGAAAGCCGGTCAATGACGACAAGAATAGCATCATTACCTTTCTGCGATTTGGGAAATCCAGTGACGAAGTCCATTTCAACATGGTCCCATTTCCATTCAGGAATAGAGATAGGTTGCAGAGTTCCAGCAGGCCTTTGATGCTCTGCTTTGATTCGGCGACAAATGCACACTCAGCAACATAACGAGCAATGTCCTGCTTCATATTAGACCACCAGAATCTTTGACGAATATCCTGATACATCTTTGTACTACCAGGATGGATGGACAGAGGCGTATCATGAGCTTCTTGCATAACCCTTTTAGTCTTATCCAGGTTTTTCTTCGAACATGGTACCACTAAGCGGCCTTTGAAATACAAGGCGCCATCGTCGGCGATCGTGAAGAATGAGGGCTTTCCCCTTTTGAGGTCGCGCTTAATCTTGAGGACTTCATCGTCACATTTCTGTATCCATTTGATGGTGTCCACAAGATCTGGTTTCGCAACCAGGGTATTGAGAGAACCCTTGGAAACAACATGGAGGTTCTGTTTGGGGAAACCTTCGGGAGGGGGAGCGAGTGATCCCGGAGGAACAATATGGAGGTTCAGCCTTCTAAATTCTTCGGTAAGCGAGGGCTGAACTTTGTGGACCTGGAGGTGGTTGCAGTAAGACTTGCGGCTCAGGGCATCAGCCATTACATTAGCCTTGCCGGGGGTATATGATATATCCACGTCAAAGTCTGCAACAGTCTCCATCCATCTTTGCTGACGTAGGATTCAAATCTGGCTGAGTAAACAGATACTTCAGACTTTGATGGTCGGTGAAGATCTCGCAACGATTACCGAGAAGGTAATGTCGCCACTGCTTCAGTGCATGAATGACAGCAGCAAGCTCGAGGTCGTGAACCGGGTAGTTTTCTTCGTGAGGGCGCAATTGACGAGAGGCATAAGCAATCACTCTGCGCTCCTGCATTAGGACACAGCCTAATCCTTGGCGGGAAGCGTCGCAGTAAATGACGAAGTCCTTCTTAGTATCAGGTGGTGCAAGCACGGGGGCAGAAGTCAACTTGTCTTTGAGCGCCTGGAAACTTTCCTGACACTTGTCTGTCCAGTCAAACTTGACACCCTTATGCAACAGATTAGTCAGGGGCCTGGCAATCTTGGAGAAGTTCTCGACGAATCGACGGCAGTAGCTGGCGAGACCGAGGAAACTTCGGACTTGCTTGACGTTCTTCGGAGGAGTCCAATCGAGAATAGCCTGAACTCGTTCAGGGTTGACGGCAATACCATCCTTGGAGATGACATGCCCAAGATAGGTTACTTCGGGGAGCCAGAATTCACACTTGGAATACTTAGCATACAGTTGATGTTCTCGAAGCTTCTCTAGCACAAGACGCAGATGTCCAGCATGTTCTTCCTCGTTCTTGGAAAATACAAGGATATCGTCCAGATAAACCACGACGAACTTGTCGAGGTAATCCATGAATATATAATTCATCAGACGAGAGAAGGTGGCGGGAGCATTCGTTAAGCCGAATGACATGACGGTGTACTCATATGACCCATACCGAGTCACGAAGGCGGTTTTTGGGATGTCCTCTTCACGAACACGGATCTGGTGGTAACCCAACCTCAAGTCGAGTTTGGAGAACACTGATGAACCAGCCAGTTGATCATAAAGATCATTGATCCGAGGAAGAGGGTATTTATTCTGAATGGTAGCTTGGTTTATAGGACGGTAGTCTTGGACCAATCGGTTTGTCCCATCCTTCTTCCTAACAAAGAGAGAAGGTGCTCCCCAAGGAGAGCAACTTGGGCGAATGAAACCTTTGACAAGAGATTTGTCGATTTCCTCCTTAAGCTCAAGGAGTTCATGCGGCGGCATCTTGTAGGGTCGTTTAGCTATAGGGGTAGTGCCGGGTTTCAAGTCGATGATGAATTCGACAGCTCTAGCAGGGGGAATCCCTGGAAGTTCTTCTGGGAATACATCTTGGAATTCACGAACGACGGGAACGTTTTCAATGCCCTCGAGTGGTGCAGCGTTCAACGCATTCAAGGCATAAAGTCGTGCCTCGGCGTTCTGAACTAGATGAGCTTGATAAGCTATTATTTCATCAGAAGGGTGTAGCAAATGGACGACCTTAGTGGCGCAAACTATAGAAGCAGTATGCGCTTTTAACCAATTCATTCCCAGAATGAGATCAATGCTACAGGACTTCAGTACGATGGGAGAGACAAGGAATTCCAGTCCTTCGATTTCTACAGGGACGTCGTTGCAAATCATGGAGGTTCGACATTGGCCCGCAGGGGTGTGTACTAATAGTGAAGCATCCATGTTCTCACATTTAATGTCGTGCAAGCATGCAAAACCTTCTGACATGAATGAATGCGATGCACCTGTATCAAATAAAACGGATGCTGGTACTGAATTTACGAGGAGGGTACCCATCACAGTAGCAGGCTGGTCTTGAGCTTCGCTCAGATCAACGTGGTTGGCATGAACACGACCATAAGACTTGGCATTGTTGCTGCGGGGCTGGTTGCTTCCACGGCCAGTTGCTGGAAGGGCCAGTTGATTCGGGTTCTGGTTGCATTCCCTAGCACGATGCCCTGGTTGTCCACACCTGAAGCACAATCCATTATTGGGAGTGGGAACAGGAGCTTGTGGTGGTGGAGCTGGGAGTCTTGGCCGCCTAGTCGGAGGAGTAGGCAGACGAGGTGCAGCATAGGTCTGCCTTGGGGTAGGTGCATCCGGCTGGTACAAGCTATTGGGAATCCATATCTTGCGCTTCTGCGAGGACGGGCCCGAAGATGAGCCCGTGTCACGGTTGCGCCTGTGAGAGCTCTGGTATTCCTGCAGACCAGTTTCGACATTGATGGCTTTGTTCACCAGAGTGGCGAAATCAGCAAAATCATGCACTAGAAGTGCGAGTTTGATGTCAGCTTGAAGGCCATCCCGGAACTTCTCCTGTCTGCGTGCATCAGTTGCAATGTCCTCTTCAGCATAGCGGGACAAGTCCAGAAACTCCCGCTGATAAGCTTCCACAGTTTTGTTGCCTTGGGTGAGGTTGCGGAACTCACGCTTCTTCCGGTCCATGACTCCCTGAGGAATGAAGCGAGCACGGAAGGCAGCTTGGAAGTCTGGCCAGGTGATGATTGTTCCAGCTGGCAGAGTACGCCTGTGGCTGTCCCACCATTGAGCTGCGGGTCCTTCAGGAAGAAGGAAGCAAAGGTGACATAGCTGGCAGGGGCTACATCAGCAGACTCCATCTCATAGGTGATGTCACGGAGCCAGTCATCAGCATCCAGAGGCTGAGTTGAGCTGCGGTACACAGTTGGGTTCAGGCGCATGAAATCCTGCAGAGTTCACTGGGGTTGGCTGCTGGTTCATATTGGGGCGAGGAAACTGAGCCATCATATTCTCCATGAACTGGCGATTCATCTCAAGCTGTTGGATCATACCAGCCATGTACTCAGGCGGTGGTGGGGCGTTGCCACCACGACCACGACCACCTGGTCTAACCATCCTGCTAATATTTAACAGGGGTAGTTCAGCATTGAGGAATTGTAAAAACAAGAATCATTCATGATGAAACATGCACAACGAAAGCAGCACGATAGATACCACATAGTAGTCGGCATATCTTACAAAAGAGATCATGCATAGAGTTCGTCACACAGTTCAGTACATAGACTAAGACATCAGGCGGCACACAGCTCGCGGCGAATGCATCTAACACTAATAAGCAGTCTACGTCAGTCCATGCGTACTGCGGAGGTAGGTGTAGCCCGACAGCTGGTAGTGACGGCGAGGGAAGACCTCCACGCGAGTAGCTGGGTCCGATACTCTGGTGCGGAAACCCGATGCGCAGGCAGAGAGGACCAATGCAGGAGAGTAGCTCCCACATCTGGCCAGCCGACGCCCTGGGCATCACGGTCCTGGCATGGGTAGATAGCAGGAACGAAAGCACCAGATCGGACAGAGTGCAACAGTGTCAGAGCACGGTTAGAGGTGCTGGACGAGTGGTGTACAACTCGTGGCGAAGAGCTCGGTTAGCTCGATCCAGCCCATCAGCATGCAGAACCAGGTTCTGATGGTAGAAGGGCTCTCGGGTGACAGTGGAGTAGGCAGCAGTGTAGTATCCCTCCGCACCAACATCGGATGCGATAGCAATGTGCCTGAAGGGGGAGGTGTCCAACTCCTGATACTCTCCACGGAACGTGTCAGAGCAGCATAAGCAGCATCGTGGACCGCCATATCGATAGTCACTCCAACACCATGAGCAGTGTGCAGCACGGTAGTGGAGTCATACTCTCGAGAGTAGAGGTGGACGATGGCACGGTACTGCTCCTGGTTGAAGTCCTGATACTCCTCATAGACGGTGTACTCAGGGTGCCAGCGATAACCCAGATAGGTCATCATCTCAGCCAACACAGCAGGTGATCCTGAGGCACCAATGGCCGTCGTGTGGCGCACGACCTGCCTCGTGGGTTCCATCTGAAAACACAGATGTTTTCACTGGAGTCAAATGACAATGTGGATAATGTTCAAATACATTCTAAAGAATAACTAGGGCTTATCCAACTTTGGGGTGAATGTCGTAACGGGATCCTAGTGTCAGAGTTAGTAAATTCGTTTAACCCGAGTAGAAGAGAGTTCAGAGTCCCAGAGTAAAGGTCGAGGAGTAAAAGATCCTAGTACCACCCGATGGCGACGTGGGCCCGTAAGGCACACAGCCAAGTTAGTAAAAGTTTTTGCAATGTCTAGACTCGACTTCGGCCAAGGAGTGTGGAAGGGGGATTCCTACAGGCAGTCGGCTCTGATACCAACTTGTGACGCCCCCGATTCAATCGTACACTAATCATACACGCAAACGTGTACGATCAAGATCAGGGACTCACGGGAAGATATCACAACACAACTCTACAAAAAAATAAGTCATACAAGCATCATATTACAAGCCAGGGGCCTCGGGGGCTCGAATACAAGAGCTCGATCATAGACGAGTCAGCGGAAGCAACAATATCTGAGTACAGACATAAGTTAAACAAGGTTTGCCTTAAGAAGGCTAGCACAAACTGGGATACGGATCGAAAGAGGCGCAGGCCTCCTGCCTGGGATCCTCCTAACTACTCCTGGTCGTCGTCAGCGGGCATCACGTAGTAGTAGGCACCTCCGGTGTAGGGGTCGTCGTCGACGGTGGCGTCTGGCTCCTGGGCTCCAACATCTGGTTGCGACAACCAGGTAGAAGGGATAGAGGGAAAAGAAGGAGAAAGCAACCGTGAGTACTCATCCAAAGTACTCGCAAGCAAGAAGCTACACTACATATGCATGGGTATCAAATGGAGTAAGGGTATCATATGTGGACTGGACTGCAGAATGCCGGAATAAGAGGGGGATAGCTAGTCCTTCGAAGACTACGCTTCTGGCAGCCTCCGTCTTGCAGCATGTAGAAGAGAGTAGACTGAAGTCCTCCAAGTAGCATCGCATAGCATAATCCTAACCGATGATCCTCCCCTTGTCGCCCTGTGAGAGAGCGACCACCGGTTGTATCTGGCACTTGGAAGGGTGTGTTTTATTAAGTATCCGGTTCTAGTTGTCATAAGGTCAAGGTACAACTCCAAATCGTCCTGTTACCGAAGATCACGGCTATTCGAATAGATTAACTTCCCTGCAGGGGTGCACCACATACCCCAACACGCTCGATCCCATTTGGCCGGACACACTTTCCTGGGTCATGCCCGGCCTCGGAAGATCAACACGTCGCAGCCCCACCTAGACCAACAGAGAGGTCAGCACGCCGGTCTAAACCTAAGCGCCCAGGGGTCTGGGCCCATCGCCCTTAGCACACCTGCACGTTGCGTGGGCGGCCGGAAGCAGACCTAGCCTAGTGGCGTTCCAGTCCAATCCAGCGCGCGCCGCTCCGTCGCTGACGTCAAGAAGGCTTCGGCTGATACCACGACGCCGGGATACCCATAACTACTCCCGCGTAGATGGTTAGTGCGTATAGACCAAATGGCCAGACTCAGATCAAATACCCAGATCTCGTTAAGCGTGTTAAGTATCCGCGAACGCCGACCAGGGCCAGGCCCACCTCTCTCCTAGGTGGTCGAACCTGCCCTGTCGCTCCGCCTCAAAGATCCACACAGAGGGCCGTTGGGACAAAGGTCTCAGCCCCCAATCCGTGAATCACTCGCGGGTGCTCCACAAGCCGACCCGTCTTTAGTCACCACATGTATCATGTATAAAGCATATAGTATATACCCGTGATCAACTCCCGAGTGATCACGGCCCGATAGTATAGCATGGCAGACGGACAAGGATGTAGGGCCACTGATGAAAATACTAGCATCCTATACTAAGCATTAGGATTGCAGGTAAAGGTAACAACAGTAGTAGCAAGGACAGGCTATGCATCAGTATAGGATTAACGGGAAGCAGTAACATGCTACACTACTCTAATGCAAGCAGTATAGAGAAGAGTAGGCGATATCTGGTGATCAAAGGGGGGGGCTTGCCTGGTTGCTCTGGCAAGAGAGAGGGGTCGTCAACACCGTAGTCGTACGGGGTAGCAGCGGCGTCGGTCTCGGTGTCTAGAGAGAGAAGAGGGGGAAGAAACAATAAATATAATGCAAGCATATGCATAGTGAAGCATGACATGACAAGTAACGATGCTAGGCGTGCCCTAACGTGGTATGAGGTGGTACCGGTTAAGGGGGGAAACATCCGGGAAAGTATTCCCGGTGTTTCGTGATTTCGGGCAGAGGAGCCGGAGGGGGAAAGTTGCGGTTCGATGTTAGGGATGCGTGGCGACGAACGGGCTGCGTATCCGGGTTCGTCTCGTCGTTCTGAGCAACTTTCATGTTGAAAATATTTAATCCGAGTTACGGATTAAAAGATATGATTTTCTAAAGATTTTATAATTTCTGGAATTTAATTAATTAATTATTTAATTCGAAAAATGAATTTATGACGTCAGCATGATGTCATGCTGACGTCAGCAGTCAACAGGGTTGACTTGGTCAACCTGACAGGTGGGTCCCGTTCGTCATACTCTGTTAGTTAATTAACAATAGTTATTAGGTTAATTAGCCATTAGGTTAATTAATCAGGATTAATTAAATTAAGTATTTACTTAATTATTAATTAATATTTTAATTATCATTTATTTTTATTTTTAACGTTCTGGGGGGGGCCTGCGGTCAGTGGCATGGCCGGTCCAGTCAGCAAGGCTGACCGGGTCAACAGGCCGGCCGGGCCCCTAGGGCCCACGGGTCAGTGACCCAGGGGTGGCCCCAGGTCGGCCACGTCGGCGGCCGGCGTTGGGGAGCTCCGGGGAGCGTTCCCGCGGCGGAGGGGCGCCGGACCTCGCCGGGATTCGCCGTCCGGCGGCAAAAATGGCCGCGGGCGGGTGCGTTCGAACGTGGAGGGGATGCCGCGTCCAACGGTGGCAGAGGCACGGCCGGACTTGGCCGGAAACGACGCCGGCGAGCGGCGGAGGCGGCGGTGGGATTCGGGACCGCGTCGGGATCGCGCTACGGGGCTAACGGGAAGGCCAGGGGGGCTGCGCGACGCGCTGAGCACAAGGGGCTCGGCCCCGTGACCATTTGGTCACCGGAAGGGCGCCGGCGACGAGATCCGCGACGGGGGCGCTCGGGTACGGAGGGGAACGAGGGGGAAGAGGAGGGGGGCCTCGACCGAGCGGAGGAGGCGCGAGGGGAGGGGGGTACGTGGGGCGCGGTGAGCCGGCGCGAGCCGGAGCGCGACGAGCGCGGCGCCGGAGCGAGCTCCGGCCATGGCGACCGAGCGCGGGGGTCGACCCCTACGGCTACAGAGCGAAGCAGGGGAGGGAAGAGCTCACGGGGGGGAACGCGTGGGGTCTCGGAAGCGGGCTCGGGGCGGTCGGGGGCGTCCGGCGGGGAGGAGGTCGAGGCGGCGGCCGTCCGGCGATGCGGATCCGGCGAGGTGGGAGTCGGGGACGGTCCCGAGGCGACGAGGGGGGGGGTTCGGGCGTCCTGCGCGGCCGGTCGGGGAGGAGGGGAGGAGGACGAGCGCCGGTGGGGTGTGGCGCCGGCGTCGGGGGCGGGATCGGGCGGATCCCGATCCAGATCGGCGGGGGAGGGAGGAGAAGGGGATCGGGGGGAATGGGGTCGGCTAGGTTTCCGCCCGACCGGGGGGGTTATGGGAGTGAGGGGGTGGGCCGGGCCAGGGGCTGGCCGGCTTGGGACAGGTGGGCTTGGCTCAGTTGGGCCACGGCCCAGGGAGGGGGGGGCTTTTCTCTTCTTCTCTTTTTTTTTGTTGCCTTGACCCTTTTCGTATTTTCTTTCTTTTATTTATTTTCTCTTGTGTCTCAATTCAGTTTTAAAATATTTATGCATTTTATAAAACTGGGGCTCCTACACCACAATTATCTATGTAATATTTAGTACAAACCGAACATTTTTATTTCAATGTTTGAAAACTTTTATTATTTACCAAAGTTTGAATTTGAATCTTGGTCCGGTTTTGATCTAACGACCGATTAGCAACAGTAACGTAGGTAACGTGGCTCCATTAGCGTGGGATTACTGTAGCTTAATTACCCGGGCGTTACAAATCCACTATTTCGGAAGAGGTTCCAATTGATTATGAGAACAAAGTTGCTATCTATGATGATTATTGTGATGACTTGTATGCTATAAAGAATAATGATATCCATGAAACTTGTCATTGTGATTTTAATTTTCAATTGGATTATGCCTCACATGATAGTTATTTCGTTGAGTTTGCTCCCACTATTATTCATGAGAAGAATTTTGCTTATGTGGAGAGTAGTAAATTTTCTATGCTTGTAGATCATGAAAAGAATGCTTTATGTGATGGTTATATTGTTGAATTCATTCATGATGCTACTGAAAATTATTATGAGGGAGTAATATATGCTTGTAGGAATTGCAATAATATCAAGTTTCCTCTCTATGTGCTTAAAGTTTTGAAGTTATGCTTGTTTTGCCCTCCTATGCTAGTTGATTATTGTTCCCATAAGTTGTTTGCTCACAAAATCCCTATGCATAGGAAGTGGGTTAGACTTAAATGTGCTAGTCATATTCTTCATGATGCTCTCTTTATGTTACAATTCTTATCTTTTATGTGAGCATCATTGAAATCATCATGCCTAGCTAGGGGCGTCAAACGATAGCGCTTGTTGGGAGGCAACCCAACTTTATTTTTGTTCCTTGATTTTCGTTACTTCTTAGCAATAAATAATTTATCTAGCCTCTGTTATTATTGAGTTTTTATGTTTTAATTAGTGTTTGTGCCAAGTAGAACCGTTGGGAAGACTTGAGGAAAGTCTTGTTGATCTTGCTGTAAAAAACAGAAACTTTAGCGCTCACGAGAATTGCTGCCATTTTTATTGGAGAGTGCTATTTAGTTAATTATTTTTGAAGATGATTAATATATAAATTCCTCACGTCCAGAAATTTAGTTTAGAATTTTTGGTGTTCCAGAAGTATACGTTTGATCCATATTACTATAGACTGTTCTGTTTTTGACAGATTCTGTTTTCTATGTGTTGTTTGCTTATTTTGATGAATCTATGAGTAGTATCGGAGGGTATGAACCATAGATAAGTTGGAATACAATAGATATTACACCAATATTAATTTAGAATGAGTTCACAACAGTACCTAAGTGGTGATTTATTTTCTTATACTAACGGAGCTTACGAGTTTTCTGTTAAGTTTTGTGTTGTGAAGTTTTCAAGTTTTGGGTAAAGATTTGATGGACTATGGAATAAGGAGTGGCAAGAGCCTAATCTTGGGGATGCCCAAGGCACCCCAAGGTAATATTCAAGTACGATCAAAAGCCTAAGCTTGGGGATGCTCCGGAAGGCATCCCCTCTTTCGTCTTTGTTCATCGGTAACTTTACTTGGAGCTATATTTTTATTCGCCACATGATATGTGTTTTGCTTGGAGCGTCAATTTGTTTTATTTTGTTTTGATTGCTGTTTGAATAAAGTATCAAGATCTGAAATTCTTAAATTTTAGAGAGTCTTCACATAGTTGCATAATTATTCGACTACTTATTGATCTTCACTTACATCTTTCGGAGTAGTTTGTCATTTGCCCTAGTGTTTCACGTATATCTTTTAGAGCACGGTGGTGGTTTTATTCTATAGAAATAATTGATCTCTCATGCTCCACTTATATTATTTTGAGAGTCCTAAACAGCATGGTAATTTGCTTTGGTTATGAATTTAGTCCTAATATGATGGGCATCCAAGAGGGATATAATAAAAACTTTCATATAAAGTGCATTGAATACTATGAGAAGTTTGATACTTGATGATTGTTTTGAGATATGAGGATGGTAATATTAGATTCATGCTAGTGAGTAGTTGTGAATTTGAGAGATACTTGTGTTAAAGTTTGTGATTCCCGTAGCATGCACGTATGGTGAACCGTTATGTGATGAAGTTGGAGCATGATTTATTTATTGATTGTCTTCCTTATGAGTGGCGGTCGGCGACGAGCGATGGTCTTTTCCTACCAATCTATGCCCCTAGGAGCATGCGTGTAGTACTTTGTTTCGATAACTAATAGATTTTTGCAATAAGTATGTGAGTTCTTTATGACTAATGTTGAGTCCATGGATTATACGCACTCTCACCCTTCCACCATTGCTAGCCTCTCTAATACTGCGCACCTTTCGCCGGTATCATACACCCACCATACCTACCTATTATGGCATTTCCATAGCCATTCCGAGATATATTGCCATGCAAGTTTCCACCGTTCCGTTATTATGACACACTTCATCATTGTCATATTGCTTTGCATGATCATGTAGTTGACATCGTATTTGTGGCAAAGCCACCGCTCATAATTCTTTCATACATATCAGTCATGAGTCATTGCACATCCCGGTACACTGCCGGAGGCATTCATATAGAGTCATATCTTGTTCTAAGTATCGAGTTGTAATTCTTGAGTTGTAAAGTAAATAGAAGTGTGATGATCATCATTATTAGAGCATTGTCCCATGTGAGGAAAGGATGATGGAGACTATTATTCCCCCATAAGTCGGGATGATACTCCGGACTAAAAAAAAGAAAGGCAAAAAAAAGAGAAGGCCCAAAAAAATGAGAGAAAAAGAGAGAAGGGGCAATGCTACTATCCTTTTACCACACTTTCATATACTAGTGGGAATCTTTCATTATAGAACTTGGCTTGTATATTCCAATGATGGGCTTCCTCAAAATGCCCTAGGTCTTCGTGAGCAAGCAAGTTAGATGCACACCCACTAGTTTCTTTTATTGAGCTTTCGTACACTTATAGCTCTAGTGCATCCGTTGCATGGAAATACCTACTCACTCACATTGATATCTATTAATGGGCATCTCCATAGCCCGTTGATACGCCTAGTTGATGTGAGACTATCTTCTCCTTTTTGTATTCTCCACAACCACCATTCTATTCCACCTATAGTGCTATATCCATGGCTCACGCTCATATATTGCGTGAAGATTGAAAAAGTTTGAGAACATCAAAAGTATGAAACAATTGCTTGGCTTGTCATCGGGGTTGTGCTTGATTTAAATATTTTGTGTGGTGAAGATGGAGCATAGCCAGACTATATGATTTTTTTGGGATAGCTTTCTTTGGCCATGTTATTTCAAGAAGACATAATTGCTTTGTTAGTATGCTTGAAGTATTATTATTTTTATGTCAATATTAAACTTTTGTCTTGAATCTTATGGATCTGAATATTCTTGCGACAATAAAGAGAATTACATGGATAAATATGTTAGGTAGCATTCCACATCAAAAATTCTGTTTTTATCATTTACCTACTCGAGGACGAGCTGGAATTAAGCTTGGGGGTGCTGATACGTCTCCAATGTATCTATAATTTTTGATTCTTCCATGCTATTATATTATCAACCTTGGATGTTTTATATGAATTTATATGCTATTTTATATGATTTTTGAGACTAATCTATTAACCTAGAGCCCAGTGCCAGTTTCGGTTTTTTCCTTGTTTTAGAGTATCGCAGAAAAGGAAAATCAAACGGAGTCGAATTGACCTGAAACTTCATGGAACTTATTTTTGGACCAGAAGAAGCCCATGGAGTATCGGAGATGGACCAGGAGAGTCCCGGGCTGCCCACGAGGGTGGGGGCGCGCCCCCTGCCTCGTGGACAGCCCGGAGGTCCACCGACGTACTTCTTCCTCCCATATATACCCATATACCCTAAAAACTTCGGGGAGCATAATAGATCGGGAGTTCCGCTGCCAGAAGCCTCAGTAGAAACCGAAAACCAATCTAGACCCGTTCTAGCACCCTGCCGGAGGGGGGAACCTCTCTCCGGTGGCCATCTTCATCATCCCGGTGCTCTCCATGACGAGGAGGGGAGTAGTTCTCCCTCGGGGCTGAGGGTATGTACCAGTAGCTATGTGTTTGATCTCTCTCTCTCTCTCTCGTGTTCTTGAGGTGGTACGATCTTTATGTATGGCGAGCTTTGCTATTATAGTTGGATCTTATGATGTTTATCCCCCTCTACTCTCATAATGGATTGAGTTTTCCCTTTGAAGTTATCTTATCGGATTGAGTCTTTAAGGATTTGAGAACACTTGATGTATGTCTTGCATGGGATACTCGTGGTGACAATGGGGTATTCTATTGATCCACTTGATGTATGTTTTGGTGATCAACTTGCGGGTTCCGTGACCTTGGGAATCTATGCATAGGGGTTGGCACACATTTTCGTCTTGACTCTCTGGTAGAAACTTTGGGGCACTCTTGGAAGTACTTTTGTGTTGGTTGAATAGATGAATCTGAGATTGTGTGATGCATATCGTATAATCATACCCACGGATACTTGAGGTGACATTAGAGTATCTAGGTGACATTAGGGTTTTGGTTGATTTGTGTCTTAAGGTGTTATTCTAGTACGAACTCTATGTTGAATGGAAAGAATAGCTTCATGTTATTTTACTACGGACTCTTGAATAGATCGATCAGAAAGGATAACTTTGAGGTGGTTTTGTACCCTACCATAACCTCTTCGTTTGTTCTCCGCTATTAGTGACTTTGGAGTGAGTCTTTGTTGCATGTTGAGGGATAGTTATATGATCTAATTATGTTATTATTGTTGAGAGAACTTGCACTAGTGAAAGTATGAACCCTAGGCCTTGTTTCAACGCATTGCAATACCGTTTGTGCTCACTTTTATCATTAGTTACCTTGCTGTTTTTATATTTTCAGATTACAAAAACCTTTATCTACCATCCATATACCACTTGTATTACCATCTCTTCACCAAACTAGTGCACCTATACAATTTACCATTGTATTGGGTGTGTTGGGGACACAAGAGACTCTTTGTTATTTGGTTGCAGGGTTGCTTGAGAGAGACCATCTTCATCCTACGCCTCCTACGGATTCATAAACCTTAGGTCATCCACTTGAGGGAAATTTGCTACTGTCCTACAAACCTCTGCACTTGGGGGCCCAACAACGTCTATAATAAGAAGGTTGTGTAGTAGGCATCAGTATCCTCCTTTGAACAATTCGAGTGGCTTGACTTGGCACATGTTCATGCATGTAGTTGAAACAATATCAACATAGCCTCCACGATATTTATGTATATGGTGAATTATATCCTATTCATGCTTGCATTCAGTGTTGATTAATTTTAATGCATGTTCATGACTGTTGTCGCTCTCTAGCTGGTCGCTTCCCAGTCTCTTTCTAGCCTTCACCTGTACTAAGCGGGAATACTGCTTGTGCATCCAATTCCATAAACCCCAAAGTTGTTCCATATGAGTCCACCATACCTTCCTATATGCGGTATCTACCTGCCGTTCCAAGTAAATTTGTATGTGCCAAACTCTAAACCTTCAAATAAAAATTCTGTTTTGTATGCTCGAATAGCTCATGTATCAACTAGGGCTATCTGTATCTTCCATGCTAGGCGGGTTATTCTCAAGAGGAGTGGACTCTGCTCCTCACTCACGAGAAAATGGCTGGTCACCGGGATGCCCAGTTCCATGCTCAAATCAAATCAAAATAACTGCAAACAAAACTCCCCCAGGATTGTTGTTAGTTGGAGGCACCCGTTGTTTCGGGCAAGCCATGGATTGATGCTTGTTGGTGGTGGGGGAGTATAAACTTTACCATTCTGCTTGGGAACCGCCTATAATGTGTGTAGCATGGAAGATATCGAGATCTCTCGGTTGTTATGTTGACAATGAAAGTATACCGCTCAAAATATTATTCATCTCTATTTCAAAACCGAGGTCTGGCATCTCTGCAAATCCCTGCTTCCCTCTGTGAAGGGCGTATCCATTTACTTTTATGTTGAGTCCTCACCCTCTTATTAAAAAACACCAGTTGGAGAGCACCGCTGTCATTTGCATGTATTATTATTAGTTTACATTGAGTATGACTGTGACTGGATCTCTTTTACCATGAATTACAATTTCCAGTCAGCCCTTGATCTTCAGGGGTACTCCGCATTTATGTTTTTTGCGGTCTCAGAAAGGGCTAGCGAGATACCATCTTGTTATATCATATTATGATTGTTTTGAGGAAGTGTTGTCATCCGAGATTTATTATTATTGCTCCCTAGTTGATTATGCCATTGATATGAGTAAACATGAGACCTAAATGTTATTGTGAATATGGTTAGTTCATAATCTTTGCTGAAAACTTGAATGCTGGCATTACATGTTTACAACAACAAGAGAAAACAGAGTTTGTAAAAGTCTTTCTTTATCACTTTCAGTTTGTCAACTGAATTGCTTGAGGACAAGCAAAGGTTTTAGCTTGGGGGAGTTGATACGTCTCCAACGTATCTACTTTTCCAAACACTTTTGCCCTTGTTTTGGACTCTAACTGGCATGATTTGAATGGAACTAACCCAGACTGACGATGTTTTCAGCAGAATTGCCATGGTGTTATTATTGTGTAGAAATAAAAGTTCTTGGAATGACCTGAAAATCAAGGGAGAATATTTTTGGAATATATAAAAAATACTGGCAAAAGAATCAAGGCCAGGGGGCCCACACCCTGTCCACGAGGGTGGGGGCGCGCCCCCTGCCTCGTGGGCTCCCTGGTGCTCCTCTGAACTCAACTCCAACTCTATATATTCGGGTTCGGGGAGAAAAAAAGGAGAGAAGGAGTCATCGCGTTTTACGATACAGAGCCTCCGCCAAGCCCTAATCTCTCTCGAGAGGGCTGATCTGGAGTCCGTTCGGGGCTCCGAAGAGGGGAATCCATCGCCATCGTCATCATCAACCTTCCTCCATCACCAATTTCATGATGCTCACCGCCGTGCGTGAGTAATTCCATCGTAGGCTTGCTGGACGGTGATGGGTTGGATGAGATTTATCATGTAATCGAGTTAGTTTTGTTAGGGTTTGATCCCTAGTATCCACTATGTTCTAAGATTGATGTTGCTATGACTTTGCTATGCTTAATGCTTGTCACTAGGGCCCGCGTGCCCTGATTTCAGATTTGAACCTATTATGTTTTCATGAATATCTGTGAGTTCTTGATCCTATCTTGCAAGTCTATAGTCACCTATTATGTGTTATGATCCGTTAACCCCGAAGTGATAATAATCGGGATACTTACCGGTGACGACCGTGGTTTGAGGAGTTCATGTATTCACTAAGTCTTAATGCTTTGGTCCGGTACTCTATTAAAAGGAGGCCTTAATATCCCTTAGTTTCCAACAGGACCCCACTGCCACAGGAGGGTAGGACAAAAGATTTCATGCAAGTTATTTTCCATAAGCACGTATGACTATATTCGGAATACATGCCTACATTACATTGATGAACTGGAGCTAGTTCTGTGTCACCCTATGTTATAACTATTGCATGAGGAATCACATCCGACATAATTATCCATCACTGATCCAATGCCTATGAGCTTTTCACATATTGTTCTTCGCTTATTTACTTTTCCGTTGTTACTGTTACAATCACTATAAAACCAAAGTTATTACTTTTGCTACCGTTACCGCTATTATCATATTATTTTGCTACTAAATACTTTGTTGCAGATATTAAGTTTCCAGGTGTGGTTGAATTGACAACTCAGCTGCTAATACTTGAGAATATTCTTTGGCTCCCCTTGTGTCGAATCAATAAATTTGGGTTGAATACTCTACCCTCGAAAACAGTTGCGATCCCCTATACTAGTGGGTTATCAGGGGGCGCGCGGCCAGCCCTAGGCCCTCTCCTCTCTCTCCCACAAGGCCCATGTTGGCCCATTAGTTCCCCCGGGGGTTCCGATAACCCCCCAGCACTCTAATAAATATCCGGTGACCCCTGGAACTCATCCGGTGTCCGAATATAGTCGTCCAATATATCAATCTTTATGTCCCAACCATTTCGAGACTCCTCGTCATGTCCGTGATCATATCTGGGAATCCGAACTACCTTCGGTACATCAAAACACATAAACTCATAATACCGATCGTCACCGAGCGTTAAGCGTGCGGACCCTATGGGTTCGAAAACTATGTAGACATGACCGAGACACGTCTCCAGTAAATAACCAATAGCGGAACTTGGATGCTCATATTGGCTCCTACATATTCTACGAAGATCTTTATCGGTCAAACCGCATAACAACATACGTTGTTCCCTTTGTCATCGGTATGTTACTTGCCCGAGATTCGATCGTCGGTATCTCAATACCTAGGTCAATCTCGTTACCGGAAAGTCTCTCTACTCGTTCCGTAGTGCTACATCCCGTAACTAACTCATTAGATACATTGCTTGCAAGGCTTATATTGATGTGCATTACCGAGAGGGCCCAGAGATACCTCTCCGACAATCGGACTGACAAATCCTAATCTCGATCTATGCCAACTCAACAAACACCATCGGAGACACCTATAGAGCACCTTTATAATTACCCAGTTACGTTGTGACATTTGGTAGCACACAAAGTGTTCCTCCGGCACTACTAGGAAAAGGCCTACTAATGGCGCACTGGTTTTGCCTACTAATGGCGCATTACCAGTGCGCCATTAGTAGCACGCCACTAGTATATCTTACTAATGGCGCACCAACTAGTGCGCCATTAGTATGTAACAGCATGTGCCATTAGTGTGCCTCCCGGGGGGCCATACGTAAGCATGGCTTTGTCATACTAATGGCGCATTCTCTGTTGATGCGCCATTAGTATCCTTTGGCATACTAATGGCGCACCTGGTGGTGATGCGCCATTAGTATGAATATTTGGTTTTTTTTCCTTTTCTGATTTTTGCGCAGGTTACAAAATATATTATTAGACAGAATATAAAATATATTATT